>NC_064303.1:26646230-26946230 GCF_023373825.1 Bactrocera dorsalis | reverse complement strand
CTGGGTTTCACCGTTGTTATGAACGTCATTGCACTCAACCGTATCAAATTTAGTATAGTCCCGAGAAAATTCCGGCAAACTAATTCAACAAATGTGTGTGCAGATCACTATTCATACATTCCCAGATGTATGCAATAAATGAGCGCATCTATGTACCTATACGCTTCACAGCACGTTACGTATACGCCATGGAAGCAGGAAAATGAAAAAAGTCGTAGCAGTGGGAATTTAGCTGGCGTTTCAACGCACTGCTTGGTTGCATTGGCGTTCATATGTGTGAGTATGCCAAGGTACACATATACATACAATAGATACACATAGGCATGCAAATTTTTATGTATGTGTGGCTTTTTTGCCTAGATTTTTTCACGCTTTCATCAACGCTTTTGTTCTATTTTTGCCGTTCTGGTTTTTAGTTTTACTACTCGGAATTGAAGTGGTTGGGGCTGTTATGCTGTGTGAGTTTAATTATTCTACTCTTCACATTGTGCACTTTGTCGCTTAAACCGGCGCTAGCTGTGTGGATTGCGAAATGTTTTTGTTGTGCTGTGGGCAGGCAGAATCAGTGGTCTGCTACATATGTACGTTTGAGTTTGTCCGTTATTTGACTATAATTCCTTTGCATACCATGAATCGCTCACCAAAAGCTTTCACGATCCATCAAACCCGAAGAAATGCGAGTAAATGAAGTGGTAAGAAATGTGAGAAACCAAAAAAGTAAAGAAGAACCAAAAAAAACTCAAAAAATAGTTGTTGAAAAATTCAACGAATGAGTTAGATAGCAAGAGTAGTGTCGTAAATCCTTTATAAAGAGATAAAGGACATTCATCGAAGGTACATCAATACACGTTAGGTGTCCCATAAATCAAAAATATGTGAAGTAAAATTGGTTACTCAAAAACCGGAAATTTATTTCAAAATCTTTAAAATGCACATTAATTTGTATTTCCATTATTTAAAGCAATGCGAAATATAACACACGTGTATTTATATACTATATATGAAATGAAAGCTCATCTATATGTAAATTAAAGGCATTTAACTCATGGTTGTCCAATATGTACACGAATAAAATGCAGTTTGTGTGATGTGCATTAGAAAGAATTTAAATTAAAAAACAACAAAAAAGATTATGTGCTACATAGCCTTTGTTGATTTCCATTTCCCTTTTAGCTTTTTTGGATTTAGTTTTTTGTGCACATTATAGCCAGCGTGTTGTGACTGAAATTCGGCCGTGTTGGCAATCAGCCCAGTGAGAAGTAAACAAGTAGACTTTTTTGCACCGCTGCCACCTCCCGTTTTTCTCTATTTCCATATTTCTCCAATCGAAATTGATGTTTTCGACACTGAAAATTTGCTATTGTTGCATTTTGTACGCCCAGCTCGCTGGTGAATATAGAGCAGTACGTGTTTCGTTATATGCATATCAGGTGCTGCGAAAAATCATTTTCATTTGATGAAAGCACAAATTCATACCATCATATCACAATTTATAAACTAATATATATGTATCTATATTTAGAAAGCACTCGTACACACTGTTACGGCTGTGCGAGGTGGTTGCAAATGGATTTTCCAGCGTTCCAGCCACTTTATGGAAATTCAGCCAACCGAATTCAAGGAATTCACCACAATGAACTAATTAATATACTCACTAAATTTTAACAGAAATATGCACATGGTACACAAAGTAAAAAATTTTTGGACCCAAAATTCATCAGAAACTATTAGGTTGGCATAATCTATGTGCCTATTTATAAATACAAAAACTTTAATGCATCGTTTCTGGTCAGATACTTACCATAGTAACCCTAGTGGACTTTTGATTGTGACTATGTATCGGTCTCTTTCCTGTCATGTTGCAGCCATCCGACTATCAGCACTTGAAAATCTCTGTTTTGACAGTGTTAATTGTGGCTTATTATAAATAGCATCTGTTTTCTATAATTTCGCTACATATGCTACACGTCTGTGCATGGATGAGTTTCACACATTCCACATTCACGCAGCTCATTAAGTGGTTACTATTGCATTTCGACTAATGCAATAATAAATAATTCACATACTATACGCGCGCCGGAAGCAAGCGGAACTTTCGAATTATACTCGTATTAATGCGACGTTGCTGGCAGGAAAACTGTTGATTTAGAAATGGTTTCTCCTCTTGTTATCAAATTTAATACTAATTTAAGTTCTAATGGCCTAAGAAAATCTAATTATAGTACAAGTTTATACATCATATGCAGAACTGCATTATGAAAAGCTTTTAAATATTAATTATGTCCTAAAACGAACTACTTAGTCAAAAGCAGCACTTACTGGGAAAAACATCAATTACGTGCGGTTTTTTATAAGCTAATTTTTTTTCAGAGTTTGTCTATTTTGGTTTAAAATTCAATTCATAATGAAAATATTTACTCTGTAAGAGCGTTTAAAATCGCATAGATTTGTTACCAAAATAATGGTTCAGTTCATGTGGAGCTATTGCTGTTGTGGAAAAATTAAAAAGTCCACAAAATAATTTCGGATGCCCGTAAAGCGAAGTTGTTCCAGAGAGGTGCGAGCCCTAAAGATATGAATGAAAGGTATTGGATATATTGTGAATGAATATTTTGGTAAGCGAAAGCTCTGTGCATAGTGGGTCCCTTACAAGATCATAATCCAGCAAAAACAGCAACGAGTTTCTAATTCTGAGGACTGTTTGAAGCTCTTTCATCGTAATAAAAGCGAATTTATGCGTCGATATGTAACAGTAGATGAAACATGTCTCCATGATCTCACACTGCAGGCTAAGCCGACTGGACTGCACACCATGAACCCACCTCAAAGGGTGGAAAGATACAAAAGTCGGCTGGCAAGTTTAGGTCATCAGTATTTTGGGATGCACATTTTATAATACTCATCGACTATCTTAGACTAGCGACTATTACATTGCATTATTGGAGGATTTTAAGGCTAAACCTGTGAAAAAACGGCGCAATTTGAAGAAGAAGAAAGAACTACTACCGCATTCTCTAGATTTAGCCCCAGTAACAGTTTCCTGTTTTCAGACTTCAAAAGAATGCTCGCTAGAAAGAAATTTAGCAACAATGAAAAGGTAATAGCAAAAATTGAGGTTTTTACTATGTTCGGACCGAAACATTGAAAACATTTTGAAAACACATTTGTATGTCGTTCGGACCGACAATATGTGTTTTCGATGTGTTTTCACTGACAACTATCAAAAGCGGCATTCTCTTGCTCTTGCAAGATTGCACGATGACACAAAATGCAAAAATCCTATACCGAAATATGCAAGGCCAAGAGAGCACCCATTGCATAGTCTAGTGATATATAACGGCAAAAAAATAAACATGGGGTTTGGTCTGACATATTTTACAGCAACAATTTTCTACGTGTGCTTGTGGTTGTGCCGTTGCACCAAAGGGAAAATTCTGCAATTTCTGCACGGTGCAAGGTTTTGCAAGAGCAAGAGAATCCCCCTAATATGAGAATATCAGGCGACAGCTGTATTTGTTATGGAATGTAAACAGATATCAAGTGACAATTTAGGGCCGGCAAAACATGTCTTCCAAAAACATCGATTAAACTAGACCCGGCACCGATTATAATCAGTGGAATGTAAGTTTTCAGGTAGTCTTCAGCGAAAACTGTGTTTTCGTTTGACAGATTTTACATGGACGAAAACACAAGTTTTCGTGCGAAAACCAGTTTTTAACCCGAAAGCATGTTTTCGTTGTCGGTCCGAACATAGTATTATTTTGAGGCTTAAAACAAACGTATTATACAAATGGCATTCACCAATTTTTGACCGCTACAATCACTGCGTCGTCCTCGAAGAAAACTGTATTAGATAATAAAATCAAAAGTTATCAAAAACAAATTTTACCATGTTACCCTACGAACTATTCAGCCCACCTGTGAAACTCCACTAAAATGAAAAAATATTGAAAAAAGCAATAGAAGCTTTAAGGAAACAGTCAATTAAGGGATTTCGTACCACGAACTATTTTCCTTACTGGGGTACTTCTGAACTTATCCTCGATTTAGGCATAAATACTCGCATGTCTACCAGTTAAATATTTAATGAAAAATTTAATTTTCGGTGGTTGTGGATGGAGTTTTTGTTATTATAGTAGCATGTCGAAGCAGTTCATACCATTGCTGCCTGGTTTCACCATCGTTTTTGTTTTTGCTTCGGTTTTTTTTTATACTCTGATCCTAATTGATGGCACGAGCATCTGCCAGCAACCGCCCAGCAAGCGGGCCCGGCAAACTAGTTTAAGAGGAAAACTCAACAACAGCGCCAATGAAATTTTCGCATGCAAATAAAAGCGATAGAAGTAAAAGCTTGGTATTGGTTTGTGAGGAATTCGTTAGTGTAGCTAATTTTGTTTTATATTTTTTTTTTTAATTTTTTTGCTGTTGCTGTGGCAACAATTTGTAACAGGAAATGGCGTTGACAGCAGTTGCAGTCATGCGGTTGCTGGTTTGAATTGAAAAACTAGCTGTATTATATTTGACCATCATAAGCTAATAGCTAAATCATGGACAAATGAAACGCATTTAGCTTATTTCATATTATACTTTCACTTAAAAACGAAGTGTGCTGACAAGGCGGACGGGAACAGACAGCTGATATTCAATTTGTTTCAAAATGTGATGTAGAGAAAAGGTGAGTTTGAATTCTTCAACTTGTAAACGGGATATTAAATTACTATATAAATAAATATGTTTTGTTGATCATATTGTTTTGTTGATGATATTAATACAAAAAAATTTTAAGAAATGTTCATATTTGTATTAATTTTAATTGTAACTTAAACAAAACACAAAATTTTGTAATTTTAGTTTGTTTACATTTTCATCTGTCAAAATGAACTTTATCGTTATTGCCAACTACTTTTTCTTGTAAACATCACATATCATTCTGAATGAAAAAAAGCGATGAACTGGCAATATCTCTAGTTCAATATACAAGCTATGATACAAGGTGCGTTCCAAAGTAAACAGGACTTTAGAAAAATACAGAACAAATGATTTTTTCGGCAAAATCAATTTGTTTTATTTAAAATAGTCTCCTTCTGCTTCAATACAGCTTTTTGCCCGGTCCAAAAGCATGTCGAACGACGGTTTTAGCTTGTTGGCCGCTATGGTCACCAGTATGTCGGTGAAAGTCTTTTGAATGGCTTCTACGTCTTCATAACGCTTTCCTTTCATGGGACAATGCATTTTTCCGAAAAGGAAGAAGAAATAATCGATAATAAGCGTCAATTCTTCTGGTCGTAAATCAATTTGTGCGGAACAAATCATGCACACAACTTTCGTAAACCCAAATGTTCGGTCAAAATGCGATAAATCGATGTTTTAGAGATATTCAATTCCATTTCCTGTTTTAAATAAAACAGCTCCTTCAAAAATACACTTCAAAATCGTTGGGTCTGTTTTCAGCAATCGAGCAGCTAAGCGTGCAAAAAGCTTTCTATACTAACATTGATAATATACTATATTTGAGAGGCATCCGATAAGTTCTTAGCCCCACCGTGCTATAGTGTAGCTACCTTAAGAGAACCTTTCAGTTCTAGCAATGTAATATGTGAAATCAAAGGCATACGGTGGGTTATCTCCTTCGGTGCCGAAGGTCACAAAGTAATGGCTTTACGCAGAATTACCTTACAAAAATCCATGATTTCGTATTGACAAACTGCCGATTGAACATGCGCGAGAAGACTTAATTGCCTAAGTCGTCTGAAAGCAAATTGGAGCATCGTTGCATTGAAGGTCTTCAGGCTGAAAGTGGATTTAGGTTGTTTTGCTATTTTTCAAAATTGTTCCTCTTTGAAGGCCAGCGGTTTGAGGAACTACGTTAATGAGTGTTTTAGTGTATGTGTTTGTGTGCGTTGGCGCAGAACATAAACAGAATGAAGGTTTCCACAATTATTCTGGCAATAGCATCAGCAGCAGCGATTATTGTGTAAACAAATATGAAACAGAAGTGTTTGCTGCGGTCTGCTCGGCGTGAGCACTAATAACAAAATTCCAGTAAAAGTAATATTTAAAAAACGTAGGGTAATCATTTTTCAAAAAATTAAATTTTTTTTTACTAGATTCATAAAAAATTAAAAAAAAAAATTAATTACATTTTTATTTATCAACATTTTTTCATGATTCTAGTAGGAACGATAACCATTCACGTACTTTTGAAGAAAAAAATGGGATTTTGTGTTTCCGATAATCCGCCGTTTTCGCCAGTGAAAAAAACGCATATCGTTCACCCAGCCATTTCTCCAACAGATGACATCAAACAATTCCGGAAAAATAATACAATGTTAAAAATGTCAAAAAAACAATATGCGGGTTACTACGAAATAATAAGAAGTCGATAAGATATGAAAATAATAATGAAAAAAAAAAAAAATGACAAATGTATATACTAACATCGAAAGTAATATTTCGAAGCTTTCGACATTGCCATTTTCATTTTCACTCATCGACTGATTGATGGTTTGAATGAAGGCTTTATGTTTGCACGTGTTTGCGATTTGGTTAAGTTGCACTGCAGGACTTCACTTTATGTAGCTAATGAATTGCCTGCATGAGGAAATTCTTTTTCTGTTTTTCTTGCCAACGTCAGCTCAATTTTCGGTTGAGTATACGCAGTGGCGTGCAGAGTGGCGTGTGGATTGCTCAGCAATTTTCCATCAATCAAATTTGTGTAATTTTAAGTTTATGACTACCGTCTATAATTGTGCGTTTATTTGTGTTTTTTTGGAAATGTCGAAAAAATTGAAAAGTAATATTTGAAAAGTTTAAAAAATATAAATGGAAAAAAATAATTTTGGCAAAGTTATGGTATTTTTTTAGTACAATCATTTAAATGCTAAGGGAAAGTGGCTTACCAAATTTCATTAATATTCTTACATTCTCCCAGATATCAATGTATCTGCTACGTCAAATTAAATACAAATGGAAATGAGAGTTCGAAAAGGGTTGCAAGTTTAGAATTTTTGTACTGGTATCAAATTGATTAACGTATCTCATTAATTTTGCGAATTATAAGTTTTATAGTCAACCGAACGGCCAGAAATTGGGTAAAAATCCAATTCAACAGATATCTTAGACGCATCTTGCACAAGCGGGAGATGAAGCCTAAGCCGTTATTTGACAGCTCTTATACTGAATACGGTCGCTTTGATGCATGAGAAGAGATATTGACTTTATGTAAGGCTCTAAAATCATCAAAACACTGTGACTGCAAATTATTTTTGGAAGTTGTTTATTTACCAAATCTTACATTGTTGAACAGAGTTACGTACACGCAGTTTCAACCAGTTAAACCTTGAGCTGATTTCCTAAACACGATGCCTTTGTTGACTGTACCCTTCAAATACCTCATTACTCGCTTCAGTGCGAGCCAATGACCTCTCCCGGGATTTTGTGAAAAACGACTCAGCAAATTGACTCGTTCTTAATCTGCTGCGTAGCCTTTTTGTCATTAGAGAACACCAGAACGTCGTCCACATAAATTGCTACGTATACCATGCTGTACTCACTCACACAAAAGTAAATTTATTGATCGACTTCGCTCCGAATTAGTCATTCAATTTATCGTTCCAAATTTGCTTGCTTGTTTTAAACCATACAACGATTTTAGTAGACGACAAACTCTTTCGGAATTGTCATTATAACCTTCAGGTTATTTCATGAACACTTCTTCTTGAAGTTCACCGTTCAAAAATGCAGTTACCGCATCTAACTGATGCACCGACAAATCATGCTTCACCGCCATAGCAAATAAAAATCGTAATGAATTGTATCTGACTACCGGAGAAAATGTTTCCGAATAGTCAACGCCTTGTTTCTGTGAGCAACCTTTAACCACGAGCCTTGCTTTATAACGAACCAGCGCACCTTCAGCATTGCGCTTCATTTTAAAAACCCACTTCGAATTGATTGCTCTTTTACCTTCAGGCAATTTCGTAAGCACCCAAGTTTTGTTTGTCTTGTGAGAAGCTATCTCCTCTTTCATTGCGCGTTTCCAGTCATCTGTCTCTGGACTATTCAATGCCTCTTCAAGATTCACAGGATCACTAGCATCAGACACCACGCTTAACAACAAACTTTTCTTGGCCTTGTTAGCAATACGCTCCGATCGACGAACTGAACACTTTTCGCCACACTGATCAGCTACCTCGCTATCATCAGGAGTATCGTATTCACTTTCCGAAGGTATACTGACATCACACAATTCGCTCTCATTCAGCTCCCCTGAATTGTTAATGTCATTAGCTTCGTTTTCTTTAATTATATCAACTATTAGATTTGGCTCTGCGCGCTTGGATTTATTACTTGCATTTTCTAAAAATTTTACATCACGACTCACGATAGACTTGTAGTCAGATTTTCGGTAAAGCCTAAATGCTTTCGACTCTATGCAATAACCAACAAAAATACACTCTTCTGATTTTGCATCTAACTTGAAACGTTTTTGCTTTGGTATATGAACCATCGCTGTACAACCAAATATGCGCAAGTGTTTCAAATTTGGTTTCACACCAGACCACATTTCTTCTGGACTATGACTATTACCTCTACAAGGAATACGATTTACTAAGTACGCTGCTGTATTTGCAGCTTCTGCCCAAAATATGTTTCCTAGGCCAGAATCCAGCAAGATGCATGCATTAACGTTCGATTCATCCGCTCAGCCACCCCGTTTTGCTCGGGCGTATATGGAGCTGTCTTTTGGTGAACAATACCACATTCACGCAAAAATTTTATAAATTGAGAATTACAATATTCCGTGCCATTATCTGTTCTCAGCACTTTTATCTTACGACCACATTGCGTTTCTACTTCGCTTTTAAACTGCTTGAATTTTTCAAATACATCTGATTTAGATACAATAGGTATAGCGAATACCTTTCTTGAAAATCAGCAACAAACACCAACAAAAATCTTGCACCGCTGAACGATTTTGTGCTAATTGGACCAAGCACGTCCGAATGTATAACGTCCAAACAATTTTTAGCACGACTACCAGCTGATTTAGTTGTTATTCTAGTTTGCTTACCCTTACAACATACAATGCATTCTTTTTCACTTGCATCGTTGTAATTTACTCCAAGCGTTGAATTCTTCACCTGCTTCATGCTGTTTTTTGCAAATGTGTCCTAACCTTCGATGCCACAGTTCAAAATTATCAATAGTTGTCATTGCTTTCCCAACTGGAATTTTAGCACAATCTAATTTGTACAAACCATTTTCTGCATACGCTTTTGCAATTAATCTGTTTTTCGCATCAAGGATTTTACATATATTCCCTTCGAACATCACCTTTTTGTTTTGTTTTGTTATTTGCCGAACTGACAAAAGATTCGCGCAAAGACTGGGAACATATTCGACATTTCGAACATTCGTTTTGACTTTTTGTCTGTTTACATTTAAAACCAGGCTGACTTCGCCTACGCTGTTAACAGGAACTCGCTCTCTGTTAGCTAAAATTACTTCATTATGCTCTGCTGCTCTCAACTTCGAAAGTAACTTCAGATCGTTTGTCATATCATATGACACTCATATGTGACGTTGCGCCTGAGTCAACGTACCATACATTTTCGCCGCTCTGAGAATGCAAACACGATTTCGCTAACAGCGAATTTGAAAACATTGCCGTCCTGCTTTTACCTTCATTCTAATTTACTTTCTTTGATTTCGGAGACTTGCGACACTCTTTACGCATATGGCCTTCCTGACCGCAATTAAAACAACGAAATTTTTTCCGATTAGAACTTTTGTCGTTCCTTTTCTGTTGGAAATTCTTCGAATACAAAGCGTTGTCAGTATGATCTTTGTTACAGTCAAATTTGACATCTTGCAACAACAAACTTTTAACGCTATCGACAGTTAATTTCGCTTTCGAATTCTCCACAGCCATAACGAGTGCTTGATACTCATTAGGCAACCCAGCAAGCAATAATGATGCCACCAGCTCATCACCTACGTCCAGACCTGCATTTTGCAACTTGATTGACGTCATGACCATCTCGTTTACATAATCCTGTACGGATTGAAACTGTTCCAGCTTTAACTGCACCAGCTTCTTTAAAAGCTCTACCTTGCGAGTTAAACCACTGTCTTCATACGCGGCCATTAACGAATCCCATGCTTCCTTTGTAGTCACTGCGTTTGCAATATGCGAAAAATTACTCGGCTACACCATGAGCGTAATCTCCGCCAGTGCCCGTTCATTGCTGTCGCGATATTTTTCCGTTGAATTTTCGGATAAACCGTTCTCCGTTATTTTCCAGCAACTTTTTAGGACCAAATACGATTTTGCATTTCGCTTCAAAAAATCGAAATTTTCACGTCCGCGAAGTTTTTCAAAAGGAAAACTAAGAGCACCTGCCGCCATTTTCTTTTAAATAAAATTAAATTTAAATAACTTTACTTTTAGCAATAGGCAAATAACTTGTTGAGCAATAGGCCCATAACCTGTTGAACTGAGTTACGTACACGCAGTTTCAATTTAATATGACGACTCACTTTATTGAATATAATATACATAAGAACAGTATAAAAGGAATAAGAAGAATAGTGATGCCAGATTTGCAATATTTCATAAGATACATCCTAACCTATTGGACAATCAACCGATATAATGTAATGAAACAGGACCGTTCGAATAGAGATAGAGTAACAGCCACACCATTTTCAGGAATTCTTCACACAAATAGAATTAAATTAAATTTTGGTAAGTTCCCTGTTGCCTTTATATGAAATATTTTTTTAGTAATAGGACACAGCTTGAGGGCGAGAAAATAATTGATTAATGGAAGACGTTAATGCAAAATTATATGAAATTTATGTTCGTAGCGTGAAAAAACTAGACTCGATCTGATTTTACAAGTCAACGGGTATGTTGTTCTACTCGTAATGTGTCAAAGATTTATGGGAAAATTTTATGAATTAATGAGCGAGGTACGAGTATTTAACATATAAGGTCTGACTCAAAAGAAACAGAACTTTTTAAATATAACTGTTTCTGGTGGCGCCACCTATTGGTAGGTATATGAAATAAAAAGTTTGATCTCTGGTTGACATTTCGTAAAAATTTTAAGACAATTGGATAACTACAATCGATGTTGTCGATCAAAAAGTGAGAGCAGCTTTTGGTCATCGGTCGTAAAATGCATTTTGAACAAAGAGCTAATAAAGGGTGATTTTTTAAGAGCTTGATAACTTTTTAAAAAAAAAAACGCATAAAAATTTGCAAAATCTCATCGGTTCTTTATTTGAAACGTTTAGATTGGTTCATGACATTTACTTTTTGAAGATAATTTCATTTAAATGTTGACCGCGGCTGCGTCTTAGGTGGTCCATTCGGAAAGTCCAATTTTGGGCAACTTTTTCGAGCATTTCGGCCGGAATAGCCCGAATTTCTTCGGAAATGTTGTCTTCCAAAGCTGGAATAGTTGCTGGCTTATTTCTGTAGACTTTAGACTTGACGTAGCCCCACAAAAAATAGTCTAAAGGCGTTAAATCGCATGATCTTGGTGGCCACTTACGGGTCCATTTCTTGAGATGAATTGTTGTCCGAAGTTTTCCCTCAAAATGGCCATAGAATCGCGAGCTGTGTGGCATGTAGCGCCATCTTGTTGAAACCACATGTCAACCAAGTTCAGTTCTTCCATTTTTGGCAACAAAAAGTTTGTTAGCATCGAACGATAGCGATCGCCATTCACCGTAACGTTGCGTCAACAGCATCTTTGAAAAAAATACGGTCCAATGATTCCACCAGCGTACAAACCACACCAAACAGTGCATTTTTCGGGATGCATGGGCAGTTCTTGAACGGCTTCTGGTTGCTCTTCACCCCAAATGCGGCAATTTTGCTTATTTACGTAGCCATTCAACCAGAAATGAGCCTCATCGCTGAACAAAATAAAGCGCGCGAAACACATTTCGAACCGAACACTGATTTTGGTAATAAAATTCAATGATTTGCAAGCGTTGCTCGTTAGTAAGTCTATTCATGATGAAATGTCAAAGCATACTGAGCATCTTTCTCTTTGACACCATGTCTGAAATCCAACGTGATCTGTCAAATACTAATGCATGAAAATCATAACCTCAAAAAAATCACCCGTTATTAAATTTTTTTTAAACTTGGGAAAACGTTTACTGAAACATTTCAAATGATGAAAAAAGCTTATGGTGATCAGTGTCTATCTCGTAGTAATGTGCATGAGTGGTTTAAGCGATTCAAAGAAGGTCGTAAGGAGCTCTGTGATGATCAGAAGTAACCGAAAAAAGTCGTTTTCAGAAGTCAAAAATAAAGACAATGCTGATTTGTTTTTACGATTCCGAGGGTATTGTACACCGAGAGTTCATCCCACCTGGCGAAACGATTAATGCTGTGTTTTACCTTGGTTTTATGAAGCGTCTTTTGTCACGCATTCGTCACGCATTCGTCGTGCTCGACCACAATACCGTGAGGCAGGGTCCTGACGCCTGTTGCACGAAAATGCGCCCGGTCAATGCTTGTCACTGATTTTTTGACAAAAACTCCATAATAACCATTAATCACTCACGCTACTCACCTGATCTGGCTCCCTGTGATTTTTACCTATTTGGAAAAGTTAATTTTCCCATGGAAGGACACTGGTTTCAGGAGATTTCAGCTTTCCAAAAGCCGACGACCGATATTCTCCAGATCATTCCGAAAAATGACTTTAAAAACTCATTTGAAATGCTAATTGACCGGGCTTAACGTTGTATCGAAGTACAAGGAAACTACTTTGAATAAAAAAATATAACTTTTGAAAAATATTAATTTTTTGTGTTTTTTTTAACACTCATGTTTCTTTTGCGATGGAGGATGGAGTCATGTGTGGAAGTTCACGCAAGTGAGGAAAGTTCTCTGATTGCCATTCACTTGGGAGTGGCCAGAAACGATTCTTTTACATGTGACTCAAGCAGCTCACGACTTCCGGTCTTTGACCAAGTATCCTCTGGGTAGCCTAAGAACATCCGTTTGAAGGCGAGCTAACGTGAGAAGGCGAAACATCCCCTGCATAGGGTTGTGTGCTGGGTTTGGGACCCGCCACGTAAAAAAACACCCCCAGTGAAAATCAACTATAAGCCTCTAATGAGAAACCCCCCTTTTGATGACGACCATGGCAAACGAAATAAGGACTACGATTTGAGGGCATGCACCTGGAATGTCCGGTCCCTTAATTGGGAAGGTGCCGCTGCCCAGCTGGTTGATGTCCTCGTGAAAATAAAAGCTGACATCACCGCCGTCCAAGAAATGCGATGGATGGGACAAAGACTGAGGCGAGTAGGTCTTTTTGACATTTACTACAGTGGCCATATAAAGGAGCGCAAGTTTGGTGTGTGATTCGTGGTGGAAGAGAGACTCCGTCGCCGAGTACAATCATTCACTCCGGAGAATGAACGTCTAGCCATAATCCGCATAAAAGCGAAGTTCTTCAACATATCGCTAATTTGCGCCCACGCCCCGTCGGAAGAGAAGGACGATGTGACCAAAGATGCTTTTTATGTGTGCTTGGAGCGCACTTATGAGAGATGCCCCCGCCACGATGTCAAAATCGTGCTTGGCGACTTCAACGCCAGGGTAGGCAAAGAAGGCATCTTTGGCACTACGGTCGGTAAATTCAGCCTCCACGAGGAAACAGAGCCCGGCCCGGAGCCCGAAATATAGTTATCTGTAGTACTAGATTCCAGCATAAGAAGATACATCAAGCTACCTGGCTGTCTCCGGATCGAAAAACTACCAACCAGATCGATCATGTTGTGATAGACGGAAGACACGTTTCCAGTGTTTTAGATGTGCGTGCGCTCCGAGGTCCTAACATCGACTCGGACCACTATATTGTTGCAGCCAAAATTCGCACCCGCCTCTGTGCAGCAAAAAAAAACACGCCAACAAACACAAGGAAGGTTCGACGTCGAGAAGCTGCAATCACAACAGACAGCCGAACGATTTTCTACTCGGCTTGCACTCCTGCTCTCTGAGAGCACTCGTCAACAACTCGGTATAAGGGAACTGTGGGACGGCATTTCAAACTCCTTACGTACAGCTGCAACCGAAACCATTGGTTTTCGGAAAGTGCAAAAGAACAGCTGAGAAAACAGGCTGCCTACCTCGCAACGTTACGATCGACCACAACACGTGCGGGATGGGATAGATACCGAGAGTTGAAGAGGGAAGCGAGACGCATTTGCAGACAGAAGAAGAAAGAGGCCGAAATGCGTGAGTACGAACAGCTTGATAAGCTGGCCGACAGGGGTAATGCTCGAAAATTCTACGAAAAAATGCGGCGGCTTACAAAAGCTTTCAAGACCGGAGCATACTCCTGTAGAACCCCCCAAGGTGATCTAGCCACCGATGCCCAGGGCATACTTAAATTATGGAGGAAATACTTCTCCAGACTGCTGAATGGCAGTGAAAGCACAAACCAGGAGAAGACGAACCCGATTCCTCAATCGATGACGATGGAAGCAGACGTTCCATCACCCCGACCATGAAGAAGTTCGAATAGTAATTGCCCGCCTGAAAAAACAACAAAGCAGCAGGGGCCGATGGATTGCCGGCCGAGTATTCAAACACGGCGGCGAAGAGCTGATAAGGTGCATGCATCAGCTTCTTTGCAAAATATGGTCGGACGAAAGTATGCCCAACGATTGGAATTTAAGTGTGCTATGCCCAATCCATAAAAAAGGAGACCCCACAATCTGCGCCAACTTCCGTGGGTTAGCCTCCTCAACATCGCGTGACAAGGTTCTATCGAACGTATTGTGTGAAAGTTTAAAGCCCACCGTCAACAAACTGATTGCACCTTATCAGTGTGGATTCAGACATGGAAAAGCAACTGCCGACCAGATTTGCACCATGCACCAAAAGACCCGGGAAAAGAGGATCGATACATACCAACTCTTCGTCGATTTCAAAGCTACTTAGACAGCACAAAAAGGAGCTGTCTTTCTGCCGCTGTGCCTGAATTTGGTATCCCCACAAAACTAATACGGCTGTATAAACTGACGTTGAGTAACAAAAAGCTTCGTCAGGATCGGAAAGGACCTCTCCGAGCCGTTCGATATCAAACGGGGTTTCAGGCAAGGCAACACCCCATTGTGCGACTTCTTCAATCTTCTCCTGGAGAAAATAATTCGAGCTGCAGAGCTGAATCGGGAATGCACAAACTTTTATAAGAGTGTACAGCCGCTGGCGTATGCCGATGATATTGATATCATCGGTCTCAACACCCGCGCCGTTAGTTCTGCTTTCTCCAGACTGAACAAGGAAGCAACGCAAATGGGTCTGGCAGTGAACGAGGGCAAGACGAAATATCTCCTGTCATCAAACAAACAGTCGTCGCACTCGCGACTTGGCACTCACGTCCACTGTTGACAGTCATAACTTTGAAGTTGTAGATAATTTCGTCTATTTAGGAACCAGTATTAACACCACCAACAATGTCAGCCTAGAAATCCAACGCAGGATTACTCTAGCCAACAAGTGCTACTTCGGACTGAGTATTGAGAATTGAGAAGTAAAGTCCTCTCTCGACGAAACAAAAACCAAACTCTATAAGTCGCTCATAATTCCAGGCCTACTTTATGGTGCAGAAGCTTGGACGGTGACAACAACTGATGAGCCGCCGTTGCGAGTTTTCGAGAGAAAAGTTCTGCGAAAGCTTTATGGTCCTTTACGTGTTAACCATGACGAATATCGCTTTCGATGGAACGATGGCCTGTACGAGATATACGACGACATTAACAAAGTTCAGCGAATTAAGAGACAGTGGCTATGCTGGCTAGGTCATGTCGTCCGAATGAATGAAAACACTCCAGCTCTCAGAATTCGACGCAGTACCCGCCGAGGGAAGCAGAGGAAGGGGAAGACCTCCACTACGTTGGAGGGGCCAAGTGGAAAAGGATCTAGCTTCGCTTGGAATATCCAATTGGCGCCACGTAGCGAAGAGAAGAAACGACTGGCGCGCTATTGTTGACTCGGCTATCATCGCGTAAGCGGGTGGTCTACGCCAGTAAAGAAGAAGAAGTTTCTTTTGCGACAGACCTTGTACAAGTATATAAACTTCGAAACTATTAATGAAATAGAAAACTGGTTACGACCCCAAAAGTTTATAGCTGTAATCATTACGGATTAAAACTTTCATTATATTTGACAAAAGCTTGAAGAGACAATAATCGCGAACATATTTCGGTTTATGTTTGAGTCTATGCACGCAGCTGTTTCGGATAAAAGGCCACATTGAAATCATTACAAAGTTTCCTAATTTAGCTCTCCAACAGTTATATATACCATAAGACCCTCATTAAGATTTTATGATGATTTTATGCTCTGCCAAAGTTGTAAAATTCTAATTATACACACGAAACATTGCTAAAAGTTTTGAACGGTCGCAGAGGAAAACAAAACAAACAAACTGGGACATACAATTACGTTTTCATAAACCGATAAGCATGTTCTTGTGTGTTCATTGAACCTAAAATCATTGAAAAATGCACTAAAATTTAGAGTTTAATCATTGATATTAAATAAGAATACTCTTAAATTTACAGTTTTCCTTAAGAATTGTAACTGAACCGTTGCTACACATATTTTGAGTTTCTTTTTTTTTAAATGGACCCGATACTTTGACAGGTGTAGTACAAAACAAAATAATAGAATCAAATCAATAGAAAGTATTTTTAGAATATTTAGTAGGAAGAAGGACAGCTTTTCTAGGTTTATACTATACCATAAAGTGGTTTGATATAAAATATACTGCTTTTTGAGCTTTTTAAATCACAAAAAATATAGAAGTCCGCGACAAGATCTTTAGATCAAAGGCTTAACAAGAACACTTATAGTACCAAGGTTTAAAATTACTATGTTATTTGCACAGTAAAACAATATAAAATTATCTGCTCACCTTAGTTTTCTCTCTATAAATAAAACCGTTGTCTTAACTGGATGAAGAGCTGCCATTAGTTGTTGAATCTCTACGGATTGCTCTTCGTCCCAATTGCGGCAATTTTTCTTGTTTACATACCTATTGAACCAGAAATGGGCTTCGTCTTCGCGTACACTCTCAGCTACGGTTGCTATACTTTCTTCACTGCGTTATGGTCTATTTGGTCAAATTGTATCCAATAATGAATCCTAGGTCTCAAGATGGACAATTTGCATCATTGAAACGCTTTATTTTGGTGCCAAGTTAAAGTTAAATGTGATGATTGCTGACGCTAACTGTAGGTAACTGACGAAGTATTTCTAGCAAATCAGCAATCAAGCACAGAACACTTATGTAGATAATGTCTTTCTATTTTTTCCCAAATATTGTTTTACTATTATAACATATTTTTTAATCGCTGCGGTGTTTTGAACTTTTTGATTAAAATTCTTTTCGGTCAGCATTAGCGTCGCTGGGGTTGCAAATATTACCAGCTTTACTCAACATCTCAGACAGTTTTCTGTGTTTTCAAAAACCTACCCCCTGCAGAACACTTCCGCCACCCTCTCCGCTTTTGCTTCAGAAAAATCTTTTAGAAACCCCAAGCAAATGGAATTCGTTAATTGTTTGTTTGATTGTTAAAAACGTTTGCGTGAGGGTTTGTTAGCGGCGAGGGGGTCCTTGCATATACCCTGGCAGTAAATTGATACAAAGACTCATCGCACACATTTGTTAGAGACACTTGCTAAGCTACTCGTGCTTGCAAGAAACACACATAGGATTTCCGACAGTAAGCCTGCAAAGAATTGCATGTGTAAGCAAAAAAAGTTATACTCAAGCCGACAACCTGTGCATACCGTTACTCTGATTTTCAGAAATTTTATGCACAGTGCTTCTTTTCCGGTTCGCTACAAGCGTAGGGATTCGCAGAATGACGTCAACGATGATGCTGATGATAAAGATGGCGCTGTTGAAGATGACGTTGCAGCTGAATCAGCGATTAAAATGCAAAAACGAAAAAAATCGTGTGTGCGAGTTGAGTGTGACAGTGCTGCGGTAATAACAAAGTTGCACATCCCATTGAGTACGAGTTACACACTTATATTGATACCAGGAGACAAAATTGTGGCCATGTAGGAGATTATATGCAGGTGGCATTGAAAGCTACAGTTATGTGGCTTTAACTTACAAGATACTGAGATACGCAAATTGTGGTTGGGATATGGCGATATACTATGCGCAAAAAGTAGTAAGACTTTGTTCATAACTTCGAAATTCATAATTTATTCTTCAAAATTTATATCTTCAACTTCATATAGAGCCCTCAAAATATCGACTTTGAGAGTCACGCTCCTGGTGACTTGGACGAGAAAATAGATCAGTAGGAATGTTCAAAAACGGGTTCACGTCAGGATTTTTCCAACTTCAGCTTCTATCAGTTTATTTCTAACGAACTCAAAATTAATTCAAAGCACGAGCTTTCTTCTTGTTTCTATGAACCCAATAAACGCAAATTACTGTAAGGCATTACTGTTATTTTTAATTATTTTGGCGAAATTATTGCCCTCGTGCGTTAACGTCTTTCGAATTTACGAATTTCGAGATTTGATCTCCGTAAGGGAATTCAAATTAGGGAAGTACGAATGTAACGAATAAAGAGCCGGATTTCGCAGTCTGAAGAAAAAAACAGAGGCGAGGTTGATAGATTTGCCGCCGATTATTCAAAAACGGCGCCGAAGAACTGATAAGAGCATTCATCAGCTTCTGTGTTAAATATGGTCAGACGAAAGCATGCCCGCTTGGAATTTAAAGTGTACTCTGCCCAATCCACAAAAAAAAAGACCCCACAATATATGCGCCAACTACTGTGAGATAATCCTGATATAAGGTTCCTATAGTGCGTATTGTGTAAAAGATAATGCGAACCGTCAACAAAACTGATTGGACCTTATCAGTGTGGCATTACACTTGGCGAATTAACAACTGACCAGATATTCACCTTATGCCAAATCTTGAAAGAGACCCGTGAATAGAGAATCGTCACACACCATCTCTTCGTAGATTTTAAAGCTGCTTTTGTTAGCACGAAAGTGCCCTTATGCCACGATGTTTGAATTTGGTATCCCCGCAAAACTAATACAGTTGTGTAAACAGACGTTGAGCAAACACCAAGTTATGTATAACCCGTCCCAAAAATGCTAATATCAATGTGAAAAGATGAGTACTGAATGCGAGTAAAGATGTGCATTTCTTGGTAAAAAAAACAAGAGAATTGTAAATCGTTTGTGCCAAATATGTCATAAACGGTGCGCTTTTATAACCCATTTGACAGCATACACGTACAAAATACAGTTATTAACACCACACACACACCTTTACGAAGACACATGGGCATACATATACAACAATTTACTCACTTCTACTCAGTGTTTGCCTGCCACAGAAGATTGTTTTGTGTTAAACATCACTACAGACCAGCAAACGAAGTATAGAGTTACCACAATAACAACAAAAAGGCATAAAAATCGTCCTAATATTTGAGACTTGCTCACCCACACTTTAAAATTGCGTATCCTTACCTCCACAAAGCGTAGGACAGGAGATCCCTCACAGCAAATCTTTATACGTGGAACTGAAGGGCGGCCTCGCAGCAGTATAGGCAGGTGTATTTAAATACTTAGAGACAACACATTTTTGCTCAGAAGCACCAGGAAGATAGAGCTCACCATAGAGTAGTGCGAGACTACTACATAGCCGCAGCTGAAGATTCTGGAAGTAATGTCGGGCTTCAAATTAAAGTTACCTGGCATATACCGCCAGTAAAGCAAATAAAATCCAAATGCTCTACAGAGAATGGTGGCCAATAGATGCAGCGTGCGTTCAAGATTTTTAAAAGCAAAAGCAAGCTGCAAAATTAACCCATTGATCTCCAAAGATATGTTGCACCCGCTACAGAAGTCACCAAAACGGACATAAAAGAATTAAACGAAATAAACAAATGGCAAATATACATCACAATTAGTACGTCTATACCTGTGTGCGTTGGTGAGCATTAGAGGGTCCAGCACGCGAAGTTTAACCAAGTAAAAAGCCATAAATTCGGTTTGGAGAATTTTTTTTTATTATTTTAAAGTACAAAATTTGTGAAAATAATTATAAATTCATGACCAATTCACTTTGTTTGATATCACCACCTTTTGCCTTAACTATGGCCCTTGAGACGGTCAAGAAACGAATCGCAAGCTGCCCGAATTTGACTTGCCGGTATTTTGGCCCACTCACGGACAATGGCTTTCTTCAGCATCTCGAGACTGGTGTATTTTTTTTTACTACGAACCTTGCTCCTCCAAAATAGTCCAGAGAGAATAATTCATTGGATTTGCATCTGGTGAATTCGAGAGTCATTGTGTGGTCGTAATGAAATTCGGAAAGTGTGTTTTTCAACCATTCTTGGTTCACTCGCGCTTTGTGAGACGGTGCTGAGTCTTGTTGAAACGTTTGCGGTTTGCGACCGAAATTTTTGTTTGCCACGGCTTCAAAGCAGCCTCCAAAATACTTCCCCGATAATATGGCGCATTTACTTTGACGCCAGGCTTGAATTGGAGAGCGCCCATCTGCGGTGACAGCGGACCAAACCATTATTTGTGGCGGGTGCTGCCTTCCTGGTGGCCAACCGATGATTTAGATTCTCGTATGAAGGTCGGTCAAGTAAACCGTATCGTTTGAGAGTTTCGGGAATTGCTCAATTGGAAAACATTTTTTCGTCAGAAACACAATGTTCAGAAATTTGACCGCTTTCGACCAAGCGAAGCAACTGCTCCGCTCTCTCAAGTCTTACTTGTTGCTGCTTTGGTGTGAGATCATGGGCCTTTGGAACTTGTAAGGTCAATATGCGTCGGATGCTGTGGTCGGATATTTTCAGTCTTTAGCCATTTGATTGGCACTTCGTCGTGGATTTCGCTCAAGTCGCTTCTTAACTTTCCGAATCATCTCACGTCACGTTGCAGTCTTTTGATGACACCTCCATGGCGTTTTGCGATGCCACCAGTATCATTGTATAAACGAGTGATGGTGTGATAAGCCAAAAACTCTATTCACATTAAGGTGTTTGAGCTCACGAATAATTGCTTGCTGTGATTTTCCTGCTAAATATAAAGCAATCACACTATTACGTTTGAATTCCATCGCTGATCACTTTGTTTGCGTTTACTTTTAGCAAAACGCTTTTGTACACTTGTGAACAATACTAAACGAAGTGCCATTCAGCAAATTTATAAACAGCTGATTCCAGTGTGGGTTAAATTGGTTACATTTCGAGTGCTGGACCCTGTAGAGCGAACTTATGTAGCGCTGAGCGACCGCAAGAAATCGTATTAACGAGTAAGTATTTAATCCGGCGAGTGAAACGACATACTCGCGTAAAACTGTCGCACGCACATTCTCACTTATTAAGAAATAAATTTTTTAAAGCTACAAATTAATACACATTTATTGTCAGTAAATATACACAAACCTCTGAAATCGTCCCTTCTAATGATGAAGTCTGCGCGAAGGCAAATGAAAAAAATCTTGAAAAATAAATTTAAAGCGAAAGCTTAAGATATCTGCTTCATGCACGTTAACTTGCATAAGAACTGACTATAGCTGTGGGTTAATTAATTGGTCTAACTAATTGCTCTACTTAATGACAATCCGCGAAAGACTTACCAACATTTATATTATTTAAACACTACCATGCTACTAATAAGTGCGGATTTGGGAGGGTTTACCGTTCATATTTATGATACTACAAATGACGGTATGCGTTACGTAATGGTAAATGAAATTTATTTCGTAACAAGTAAGAAGGGCTAAGTTCGGGTGTCACCGAACATTTTATACTCTCGCATGATAAATGATAATCGAGATTTCATTATCCGTCATTTACATATTTTTTTATTTTGCTGTAAAATTAATTACAAATAAATTCTTGGAGATTTACCGATATTTTCGGTGAAAAATTAGGTTAGGTTTAGGTTAGGCACTGAGTTCTTCGTGTTCGATATCAGGACCTTGAAAAGTTATAGTCCGATCACGACAATTTTTCCACAAGGGATACCTCAGCTCAAATACCGTATTTGTGTAAAGTTTTATTATATTGGAAGAAGGCGTGGTTGTGAACCGATTTCACCCATATTTCGTACATGTCATCAGGGATTTAAGGAAATATTATATACCGAATTTCATTGAAATCGGTCGAGTATTCTGAGATATGCTTTTTGGTCAATAAGTGGAGCGACGCCACGCCCTTTTCAATTTTTAAAAAAAGTCTGGGTGGCAGCTTCCTTCTGTCATTTCTTCCGTAAAATTTTGTGTTTCTGACGTTTTTTGTTAGTCGGTTGAACGCACTTTTAGTGATTTTCAACATAACCTTTGTATGGAGGTGGGCGTGGTTATTTATCCGATTTCTTCCATTTTTGAACTGTATATGGAAATGCCTGAAGGAAACGATTATGTAGAGTTTGGTTGACATAGCTATAGTAGTTTCCGAGATATGTACAAAAAACTTAATAGGGGCGGGACCACGCCCACTTTTCTAAAAAAATTACTTCCAATATGCTCCTCCTAATGTGATCATTTGTGCCAAATTTCACTTTAATATCTTTATTTATGGTTTTAGTTATGACATTTTATAGGTTTTCGGTTTCCGCCATTTTGTGGGCGTGGCAGTGGACCGATTTTGCCCATCTTCGAACTTAACCTTCTTATGGAGCCAAGAAATACGTGTACCAAGTTTCATTATGATATCTCAATTCTTACTCAAGTTACAGCTTGCACGGACGGACGGACAGACAGACATCCGGATTTCAACTCTACTCGTCACCCTGATCACTTTGGTATATAAAGGGTGATTTTTTAAGAGCTTGATAACTTTAAAAAAAAAAAAAACGCATAAAATTTGCAAAATCTCATCGGTTCTTTATTTGAAACGTTAGATTGGTTCATGACATTTACTTTTTGAAGATAATTTCATTTAAATGTTGACCGCGCGGCTGCGTCTTAGGTGGTCCATTCGGAAAGTCCAATTTTTGGGCAACTTTTTTTCGAGCATTTCGGCCGGAATAGCCCGAAGAATTTCTTCGGAAATGTTTGTCCTTCCAAAGCTGGAATAGTTGCTGGCTTATTTCTGTAGACTTTAGACTTGACGTAGCCCCACAAAAAATAGTCTAAAGGCGTTAAATCGCATGATCTTGGTGGCCAACTTACGGGTCCATTTCTTGAGATGAATTGTTGTCCGAAGTTTTCCCTCAAAATGGCCATAGAATCGCGAGCTGTGTGGCATGTAGCGCCATCTTGTTGAAACCACATGTCAACCAAGTTCAGGTCTTCCATTTTTGGCAACAAAAAGTTTTGTTAGCATCGAACGATAGCGATCGCATTCTTCACCGAAACGTTGCGTCCAACAGCATCTTTGAAAAAATACGGTCCAATGATTCCACCAGCGTACAAACCACACCAAACAGTGCATTTTTCGGGATGCATGGGCAGTTCTTGAACGGCTTCTGGTTGCTCTTCACCCCAAATGCGGCAATTTTGCTTATTTACGTAGCCATTCAACCAGAAATGAGCCTCATCGCTGAACAAAATTTGTCGATAAAAAAGCGGCCCATTCACTGAAAATTCGACGTTGTGGCAGATCGTTCGGCTTCAGTTCTTGCACGAGCTGTATTTTATACGGTTTTACACCAAGATCTTTGCGTAAAATCTTCCATGTGGTCGAATAACACAAACCCAATTGCTGCGAACGGCGACGAATCGACATTTCACGGTCTTCAGCCACACTCTCAGAAACAGACGCAATATTCTCTTCTGTACGCACTGTACGCATTCGTGTGGTTGGTTTAATGTCCAAAAAGTAAACTGAGTGCGAAACTTGGTCACAATCGCATTAATTGTTTGCTCACTTGGTCGATTATGTAGACCATAAATCGGACGTAAAGCGCGAAACACATTTCGAACCGAACACTGATTTTGGTAATAAAATTCAATGATTTGCAAGCGTTTGCTCGTTAGTAAGTCTATTCATGATGAAATGTCAAAGCATACTGAGCATCTTTCTCTTTGACCACCATGTCTGAAATCCCACGTGATCTGTCAAATACTAATGCATGAAAATCCTAACCTCAAAAAAATCACCCGTTATAACTTCAAAAATCAAATTAAGTAGAATACCTTTTATAAACAATAAGTGTCTGTGAAAGAGTCAATCGATTTATGTGGCAGCTACATACCATACATGCTATAGTGATCCGATCTTGAAAATTTTTGGTTATGCAATGTATAATTGGGTTGGATAATAATCCTTGTAAAATTTCCTGAAGAGATTTTGTCGAATAAAAAATTTCCCATACAAGGACTTGAATTAATCGTTTAGTATGTATGGCAACTAAGTTACATATCGGGGTTCGATTATCGGTGGTTCCGATAAATTAGCCGCTACTTTTCAGAAGAAAG
This sequence comes from Bactrocera dorsalis, assembly GCF_023373825.1. Lineage (NCBI taxonomy): Eukaryota > Metazoa > Arthropoda > Insecta > Diptera > Tephritidae > Bactrocera > Bactrocera dorsalis. The sequence goes on along the minus strand of NC_064303.1, from coordinate 26,921,754 downwards.
TACACTTAAACACTTTCCATTTCATTGATTCTGTAAGAAGTTCTGCTGTCAACAGGAACGCCACGTTTTTTTCCAAACTGTTGTGGAGTAACTACCCACTGTGCCATGCATCCTACTTGCGGCTGAACATTCTGCTGCTTGGTGGTGTTGAAAGGCAACTGTCCATGACGCCCAATATACACATATCATTTTAGATACCATTCGCAGTGAAAGAAGATAGGTTGAGTAGGTATGTGAGGCACCACCGCAAGAAGAGTCCACAGAAAAATAACTTTTAAATGTGAACGATAAAATTAATGATGTGAAAAGGATCAACAGCGCACAAGAAAAAGGGATCGAATATGCAGCAGCAACAACTACAACAATAACTACCAGCTGCCGTAATAACCATTTGGATTGAAATTTTGTGCACTCGACAATATGTGCCTGCCCTTATATTGCTCCTCATTTGAAGTTGTTTGATATAGCGTTGGGCACAAAGTGCAACTTCTTTGTCAACGCTAGCTAGTGGTAGTGTTATATCTAGTGTAGTGGGTATATCTAGCGTTTGACAACGAAGTTGCACTTGGGTGGGCCCAACGCCATATCCAACAACTTTAAATGAGGAACAATATAAGAGCAGCCACATATTGTCGAGTGAATTCTCATTGACATTTATGCTTGCAAACGTTTTGCACAGTTACACTCCTACAACGCAGCGTTTTCACAAGTTGACACTCGTCTGTCAGAAACAACATTTTGCATAATTGTTTGATTACTCGCTGATTAATCTAAAAAAAATTCTATATATTATAATTCGAGCTTAGGGATTATATCACCTTAATATGCTTAGAAGTGTTTGGCTAAACTATTATTTCATCATTCCGTATTAAGTACGCAGATTAATTTGCTTGGGTGAATTGCTCAGGTCAAACAATTTTTTTTTTGTGCACATCAGTTTTACTTAAAATGTTCCTTCCGGTTAAGTTTGCAATATATATGAGAAAGGACAACCACAATATTATTTTTCCGCCCATAAACGCTTGAACGTTTGCGAATTGGCAAATAAATAAAATATCTTCAAGAAATTGTAAACGATACGCTTTTTATTTGCTATACTTGCAGCGAATTTATTAAAATTATAAAGAACAAGTAGGAAGAGTTAAGTTCGTACTTCGTACTCTTGCAAGCTGCAAAGCCCGGGAAATACTTTAAGATGTACACCCAATCATATAGTATAGTAAAGTCAGCCGAATGTTCGAAAATTATGTTGTTAGTTATATGGGGGCTAGATCAAGTCTTTGGTCAAATTTATCTATTTCAGGCACAAAGATATACTGTTATGAATTAAACACGCTCTTTTATTTTTCATCGGGATAACTCACATATTGGCACATATATGCGATACAAAGTAACCCGGAAGTTAGAAGATCTTTATATTTAATATATAGGGCTGAAAAGTATAAGACATACCATTCTAAAAGAAGGATTATTCCTTATTTCAGTTATATATATTGCACATTGACTGCCATTTTCGATCAAAAGTCAGCTATAGGTACGGGGTCAAGTGAAATTTTAAATTGCGCTATTGGGAACAGTAGCGTGGTTGTTGTTCGATTTCATCATTTTTTTGCAATGTGACATAAGATATGAAAATAATGCCACGTACTAAATTTTGTCAAAATCGGTTGTCATGTCCAGAGATATGGGATTTCATCAGAAAGTGGGCGGCGCCACGCCCATCATCCACATTTTACACCATATCGGTGGTAAAATTTTAATATTTCTGGCATATTTTGTTATTGAGTTTTCGCGGTTTTATTAGTTATTAACAGTACCGTTATATGAGGAGTAAGTGGGGTTTATCCTCCAAATTCATCGATTTTAACACTGTGAGGTAGAAGTTCTTATAAGATTTATACTGAGCAAATTTCTTGGAGCTTAAGTAGTTTAAGAGATATGAACAATAAACTTGTTAGGGGCGGGGCTACGCCCACTTTTTTTTTCTCGGCAGGTGCCCGTTGCCACTGCGATTCTTTGTACCAAATTTCAGCTTTAAAGTCAAGTAGAATGTAGTGAAGTTTTCTATTAGGTATGTGGGGGCTATTGATCCGATTCAAACTAATTTTGACACAAGCATGCTATTACTGAAAATGATTATCATCGAATAGATATAATATATCTCACAGATTTTACCGATATGTTCGATTAAAACTTCGCAATTGTATTTTTGATCCACTGATTTGGTATCTGTGGGTTCGTATAATTTTGATCCGATTTGGACAACATATGACATAAGATGGTAAACTTAAGATTCACTATTCGCACAAAAATTTATCTCAATACATTCACTGGTACTTAATTAAAAAACTGGGAAGTGTAAGAATCATATTAAATTTTAAATTCTGTTATATGAGAAATAGACGTGCTGCTACATAAGAATGGCAGAACCTTTATATGGGGAGTGGGCATGGTTATCATTTCAACAACTTTGGTAGAAGTACTTGAGAGATTTATCCTTAGTGAATGTGTTCATAATCGCTGAAATACTTTGCGAGATAAACAAATTAAATGTTTAAGAAGGCGGGACCACCACCAAAACGTATAATTGGTGAAATACGATATTATATATATTGTAGATACTATATTGTAGATAGTACCAACGATTACGAGATAACATAAAATTTTGAGAAAAAAAACGTAGTGTTCTTTAAAGCGAAATAAGTTTTCAATTCCGCATATTTTATGACTCTGCATAAGAAAAAATAACACACTCAATCTTATAATTGAATTGAGCCCTGAAATTTAATGGTGTGTCTTAATGCGTATAAGAAAAAAATATACACATATCTTGCATTGAGCACCTATTTGCCTCAAACATGCCACTCAATTTCTTGTCAGTCACTCAATAGAATCACTAAATTATAAGGCAAGCACTGAAACACCTTTCTTGCCAGCGTCGTGCGCCTCACCGAAGCAAAACATGGAGACACTACAAATAATATTTGCTTTCCCGCGGCCATACCTTCCGACTCGGAGCATCAAACTCTGTAACAACATTCGTAATGACAACATTCCAATCGGAGTTATGGCCTCGTGGCGAGATACAAAAAGGGACGACCTATGATATTTGCTAGGAAGCAAAAGCTTTGAGGCATATACTAAGTTGAGGCCAGTGGAATCGTCGTCGTAAGTACCGTTGTACATCCACAAGGTCTTCTTAAAAGGCAAACGTAAATTAATGTTGCGCGACAATTAAGTTTCATGCCCAGAAATACGCGTCGTCTGATAAAATTAGGGAGAGGGTTTGTGTAACTAAGGATGTGGTCGCGAAAGATACACAACGTACATAACGTTTCATGACGAAAATATGTTTTGAAGCAATAGCAACCGGATGTTTACAAACAGGTTGGAAAGAGGTGGCTGTTGTGACAAAAAGTCATAAAAAAGAAACAAGAACATAAGCACCTTAAGTAGCCAGCAAAAGAAACCGACAATTTTTCACGAAATTAATTTCGTTGAATATATTTGTGTAACATTTTTATGTTTTGTTGGTGCTTTAAGCATGAAATACGAAAATTGTAAATTTTCTAATAAATATAATCCACTCAGTAAAGTAAAGCAGCAAGAAGCGTATGCCGCCAGCATGTTTTTTACCCATTAGCCCTACACCTTTCACACTTTCTTAATCATAACACAATTTAACATAAAACGAAGTTTTTCTATATCGTCTTTCTTTATCCCATGTTAAGCTGCGCTTAGAAGCGTATAAGACATGTTCATCATTCTTCTGTATTAGTAAGGTAGAATTTATCTATAAATAAGGAATTATTTGTTAACAATGTCCAAGTTTTAATGAATTTACCAAAAGCTTCAAAGATTATATTAGCTCTTCTTCTTCTTCTTAACTGGCGTAGACACCGCTTACGCGATTATAGCCGAGTTAACAACAGCGCGCCAGTCGTTTCTTCTTTTCGCTACGTGGCGCCTATTGGATATTCCAAGCGAAGCCAGGTCCTTCTCCACTTAGTTCTTCCCTGGCGGGTACTGCGTCGAATACTTTCAGAGCTTGGGTGTTTTCGTCCATTCAGACAACATGACCTCGCCAGCGTAGCTGCTGTCTTTTAATTCGCTGAACTATGTCAATGTCATCATATATCTCATACAGCTCATCGTTCCATCGAATGCGATATTCGCCGTTGCCAACATGCAAATGATCATAAATCTTTCACAGAACCTTTCTCTCGAAAACTCGCAACGTCGACTCATCGGTTGTTGTCATCGTCCAAGCCTCTGCACCATATGGCAGGACGGGAATTATGAGCGACTTATAGAGTTTGGTTTTTGTTTGTCGAGAGAGGACTTTACTTTTCAATTGAAATACTCAATCCGCAGTAGCACCTGTTGGCAAGAGTTATCCTGGTCATAAAATCCAATATGTATGCATAGAATCATTCAGCTAAAAGAGATCGATATTAAAGTTGGTGTCAATCACATTCTTCCTGATTAGAAAATATGTTTGTTAAAATTCATATGATTGCATTCTTCCTAAAATTGAATTTGAGGAAACAGAAAGAAATATGTATAGGACCAAAAAATTGCAGCAAATGAAAAGTTGTAGTTACTATGTGACAACATTGCAGTTTAAATATTTTTTAAAAGCTTAAGCTTAACTTCATTATTTTTAAAGCTTTGATCAACGTGTATCATTGATTCGTGTCATTTCCATATTAAGCCAAGAACACTGAAATTTTTATCTCAATTTCTTCATTGCACCAGATCTTCTTTCTTACCACTCGCGTAGACAATAATTGAAGAGGCAAGCAATTTCTTGAAGGTTTTTGTATGTATTTGTATCATTTTAGCAAGATTAATGACACTCATAATGTGTATTTTGCGTCAACTTTGAACTTAGCCTATTATATACTCGTAACAATGCTACAGTCTCTCGATGAGGCGTTTGCTTGACAACAACATCTAGCATCTGCTATCGTTACGCGAAGTTTGTACGTCTTTACTGGCCTTCCTGGGTCAGTTTATAGCCAGTTGTTCGCGACATTTGCTAGTTCTATCTGGCATTTAGCTTCTTCTATTGCTACGTTAAACGGTGCTTTGTGCCGCTGGCATTCACGATGTTAAATGAGCAACAGGTGGCCAATTCATTTATATTAGTCGCCTGCAATACAGTTGACTGGAATCTCTCCCAATCACTTTCTTTATGGGTAGCATTACATACCCCCTTCTAAGTGATACTTGATCGTTCAATCTTCTTGGTGCTCAACATATGATTACTCTTTTTTAAGGATATGATCGAGGTAAAAAGTGTACAGCGTTAGGATATTTGTTGTTTATTTTTTATTACGTTATTTTTTATTACTTAATTAAACAAGTACGATATCGATTGCAAGAAGTACTCACTCTGCCTGACATAAAAGTTCAATACTACCCTACAAACTATTGTATTTTATAAAAGAACCTTATTTAGACATCCAAGGTAAATATATCCTGTATTCTAAAGTAGATCCCACAAAAATTGTTCGATTAGATGAGCTATTGTTTCGCAGATTAAGTTGGAAGGAACCTTATATTCAAAACTCCAAACAATGGATGTCAAATTCTTCGATCAAATTGAAAGGAATTGAATTTTTAATTTATGCTTCGCGTGTTTTTCAAATCGGTAAATTTTTATTCTGTAAGTTGGTAGTACTTTTAGTGAAATCTGTCCTAATTTCTTCGACAAAATATTGATTAGTATTTGACACACGCGCCGTTTTGTGAGGCTCTTAAAAGTGAATTCTTCGGTTTTTACTATATTTGAATTTATTGAACAAATAAGTGCGATAGTGCACCATCTCATACTGTATTGGTTATTCGCGATTATTTCGCCACAACTTTAACTGATTTATCTTCGTGTAACTTCTGCCTATTCGCCAAATTCACATGACCACTTTGAGGACACCGTTTTGACTCAGTTGAGTATATAAAACCTGAATCGAAGAAGGCTCTGATGGCCATCACGACGGAGGATTTTTCCAAGTGCTATGATGACTGGAAAATTCGTTGGCATAAGTGTATTGCAGCGGGAAAGGATTACTTTGAAGGAGCTGAAATGGGCAAAATTCACCTTTCAAATGTATCACTACTGTGATGTTAACCTACATTTGAATTATAACTGCTCGATACCTAAAGTCCTTTTCCGAATAGGAATTAATTAAGATGAAAGCCGAATCTGAATGGTATTATACAATAGTCTAAACACTTATCCAGCAAATCGGACTGTCGTATGGAACGACTTGGCGCATTTTACATCAAGATCTTAAGTTGAAAGCGTAAAAAGTACAGCTTGTGCAAAAACTCCACCTGCCCAAGCAACATTTCTTTGCTTTACCGGCTCTTGAAAAGTTCAAAAAAGATCCGACGTTTTCGAGCAAAATTTTTTCCAGCGTTGACTCTCATTTCTGAATCAATGGGTATGTAAATAACAGAATTTGCCGCATTTCGGACAGAAGATCACCCTGGAGAGATTCAAGGGCTGCCATTTCATCGGTCCATATTTCATCAAAAATTATGTTGGTGAGAATGTATCCGTCAATGGCGAGATCGTGTGATATCACACCGTTAAACTTTTTCCTCTGAGGATCTATGCGGACAATACCGCTTCGGTTTTAAAGTAAAACATGCTCGAGTAATCAAAATTGGACTTAACGGATAGACCACCTGAGGCGTAGACGCGGCCAACATTTCAAAGAGATAATCTGCATTAAATTTGAACTCCATGTGGTGTTTCTTTAAAAAGAAATTTGGGAATTTCGGCATGGATCCCCCTTTACATACAAACATAAGTTAAATAAAGTCGTGTCGCTAACTGGCGGCTGAGCACTCAAAGCCTATGAAGCGCTTGTGCGAGCAGACGATTGTACCTTTTGTTGCATGCATGCAATTGTGCTTTGTGCAAATTGCACGTTTCGCTTTGCTGTTGCATGGCTGCCATTTATGCTCTCCAAATACGTATAAATACTTTTCAAGCGGTGCAATTTGGTTTATGAAACGTACTGTGTACCTACAATAAATCCACATAACTATTTATAAACGAGAACACTTAACAGTGGGGAAAATCGAATAAATAGAGAACTAATTTTAATTTTAACTCTTTTAGATATTCTTTGATTCCTTTGGTTTTTGTTAGAGTAAAATGATCATTGATTATTCGATTTATTAAAAAAAAAAAACACATGACATTATGTATAAACGGTTCATACGAAACCGGAGGCGATATAATGGTAGTCGAAAAAGTCTTTTCGTATTTCTAATCAAACTTCAATCAAATATGTATCATTTTTATCAACCATTTTTTGCCATTCTACCGCTAGAGACACTATTTCAAGAGTGTAAAACTTGTCTGGTTTCTCGGCGACAAGTAATTTTCACAGGCTTCTCTTGAAGTCAACTTTACTTCATTAAGAGAGTCCTGCATTGACCGAAACATGGAATGCATCAAAACTTCCCAAACAAGTTTTCTAGTATTTGTCGAGTCATCAATGATGGGAGTGATCTAGCGTTGATGAGGAAGCCCTTTCTGTTGATCATATATAGCTTTTTTTCGATTTCTTGCTTGAATCTCATCAGTTGTTGACAATAAAATGTAGAATCAATAGTTTGACCCAGCTGGAGCAGATTTTAGTGGATGATTCCTTTGCAATAGCACCAAACACTCAGCATAACCGTTTGAGGCTTCAATCCTGGCTTTGATCCACTTTTTGTCTCCTATTACCAATCGCTTCAGAAATGGTTCGATTTCATTTCGTTTCAGCAAATAATCGCAGATGTTTATTCGGTCCATTAAATTTTTCACAGACAATTGATGTGGTACCCAAACACTGAGCTTCTTTTTGTAACCAGCCTTTCTTCAATGGTACAAAACCATTTGATAATGAACGCTAAGTTCCTTAGCGATATCATGGCTGCTTATGTGATGATCCCGGTCAATCTTTTCCTTAATTTCATCGAAATTTTCAACGATAGGTCGACCAGAGGGAAGTACATCTTTCACATCGAAGTTTCCAGAAAGGAAGCCATTGTTGTGCAACACGAACTGATACAGCATCGACGCCGTAAACTTTACAAATTTCATTGGTGGCTTCAGTGGCATTCTTCCTTTTTTATATAAAAATTTCAACATATAGAGAATTTCTTCATTATTTTCACTCATTTTTAAATAGCTACAACTTTTTTCAATTTCCCCGAATTGATTTTTTTTGGTTAAATGAAGCTTAAACTCACTTTTTCAGCACTTTATGGCATGACAAAATGTGATTGATTGTAGATATACGACATCTATTGACCAAATTCGAAAACACTATTTTCCAATATTTATTTCATCGCTCGTAACCGGTGGATATTGTAGTACTGTTTTGAGAGATGACTATTTAAAAGAGTGAAGCCATGTATTTTTAAAAATACCACAAATATTATTATAACTATAGATGAAAATTCAAATTATACTTGTACATAATAAAGCGAAGGAATATCTCAGTTTGTGCATCTACATTGGACCTTGAGGAAAGCACGCACGTAGCGTCGTCCTGCTAGAACCAAATGTTGTCCAAGTCTTCTTCTTCAATTTGCTTGAAGAAAAATTCGGTTAACATTGCGTGATATCGTCATATCATATCATATTCTTCATTTTCGAAGAATAATGGGCCGATAATTCCACCAGACCAAAATCCGCGCCATACAGTGATTCGTGCTGGGTGCATTGGCTTCTCGACAATTACGTGCGGGTTTTCTGTGCCCCAAATGGGACAATTGTTAACGTAACCATCGAGGTGGAAATAAGCCTCGTCCGAAAAGATGATTTTTCGGTCAAATTGGCCATCCTCGGTCAAACGAACTTCTGCCCAATCTGCGAACTGTATACGGTTTTTTTTAGTGAATAGCGACCCATTTCGCAAATTTTAGACTTTTTACTGAATATCTGTCACTTTCCGAATGGTATTTGACGTTTCCAATGTCGAAATATAGATAATTCAAATTTAAAACTTTAGATGGTCCACCCTCTAATCAGGTTTCGTCGAAAACTATATGACAGAGTTGTACTTTGTAGTTTCAGTAAAAGGACTACAATTATTTTTTTCTAGTCACTGTGGCCAAAAATATCCTTTGCGTGGCAGAAATACAAAAGCGACGCCTCTCAACATAATTGCTGTGCACTTTAGTGCAAATGCTGCTGCCATTACTACTCCAAACAACAACAAAAACAACAAAATTAAATACTGGTCTCTTGACAAACGATGCTGATGTTATTGTTGTTGTAGCCGCCGGCATAGCATAACAAAACACAAACGGACTGTGACCACGTAACCACGATTTATAAGGGGCCTGTTTGTCGGCAGACCAACTTATTCTCTACATATATAAGCACTTATGTACTCATGTATCCATATATAGTACGTACGTATTATAAATGTTTGTCCGTATATGAAGTTTTAAACTCTCAAAAGTGCTTTGCGGGGCATCGAAGCAAACTGAATATTTCTGAAGGTAGCGCATGTTTAAGTCTAGTTGAGAACTGAGAGACTGAAGGTGACACCAGGCCTTTTTGGAGGGCCAGGAAGAAGTCACTGATGAAGACCGCGCTGGGAGACCTGCGAATTCAACAAACTCCCACAATTTACTCGTGTGCGCAAAGTATTGAACTAAGACCGTCGCCTAAGTATTCCTTTAATTGCCCAGATGTTAAATTTATCAAAATCTGTGGTTCACTTAAACATGCGCAAGGTGTGCGCGAAGATGAACCCAAAGTGTTCACTGACAACCAGAAATTGCGGCGAGTGGAAGTGAGCCAAGAAAATTTGAACTTGTATGAAAGTGACCCCCAATTTTTGAATTATGTAATCACAAGTGACGAGTCATGGATCTTTGAGTAAAATCCAGAGACAAAGAGGCAATCTGCACCGCTGCTTTCAAGGCTATTCCACAGTATGCCCTCCGTGACGCCTTCAATGATTGGAAATCGCGCTGACAGCGCAGCATAGACACAGAAGGAGCCTATTTTAAAAATTTTAAAGAATTGTAACGATTGGTTCAATACATTTTTGGAAATCGACTGACCACGTAACCCTGTATATGCAGTCATTCTATAGATTTTGTAAAACCGATGATAGCTGTGTTCACCCATAATTTCCAAAAGGAAATGCATAATAATGGAACGAAAACTTACGGCAGTTTGGTTATAATGTCTTAGAGATAGATAATAAAAAAGTATAATTTCTTACAAAAGATATAGCTTTAAAAATTATGTTAGTACCACATCAAATGTACCGAGATTGGCAATGAAGCACTAAACACCCGACTGATTTTAGATACTTATATCAAGATAAGCCAAAGCCATTATTGATTTGCAAAGCACTTATGAAATGATTCTATCAAATTTAAAATATTTTCGTAATCTTCATCTAAAATTTATTATGTTGTCAAAGCTTTTCGATGCGGAAGGTGCAGTTTATCAGAGTAAATTTTTTGTTTAAAAGTAATATTAATCGGCTTGGCCACAATAATTTGAGAATTGATTCGAACAAATTTCAAAATTGTGTTGATCATCAAAGATAATATTTTGGAAGGTATCCAAGCATGGTTTAATTTTCCATCCAATAGCTGTATTATTCGTTTAGTGAAAAAAAAAAACACATTTAAATCAAAAGGTGAAAAATCGCTTCGCGGAAACTATTAACTAATTTAAGCAAAGGTATTCGAATATTATCATTTTGAAAGTTATATTGAACTTAATACCTATACGTATTCCACAGTGTATGAATAATGTGAACTGGAGATATTCATACATTTCACGTAAATATGTGTAGCATTATGATCGACTGCGTGAGCAGCCCTCCGCCAGAGTATTTTGCAAATTAATAACTTTCAATTTTTGGTTTGTTGTTCTTTTTGTCATATAAGTATTCAACATTTCTGTAAAATCAATTTACGAAATTCAAATAAAATCGTAAAACAGGCAACACAAACGCACTATTTTCCTCTCTCCCGGCTGTGATAACAAGCATAACGTAACATATAACATATGCTACGTATACGTTGTACAAATATATGTAGGTGTATGTGGCTTTTAGACAAAAAAGTAGTGACGGAACTCCCGATATACAAAAAAGTGAAATTCAATTTCAGCGTTACCCCTAGTTATGTGAGGTATATAATTTTCTTGAGCACAATCAGCTGTCAAAGTAAACACTTGTGTTTAATACTTATATTAATTAAACTTGATTATCATTAGAAATGAAATAAAAGCTAACGTTACCATATCCTCCATATTATTACAAACTATTTAAAGGTTAAATCGTTCCAACATAACGAGGCAACAAGTTAGACAACTCATAAAAATGCCACTTTATTAGAAATAACTTTCGATGACTGAGTCTATATGGATAGGCCACCTATGTGATCGGATTTGATTTCGACTGACTAGTTGAAAACAAACACTCGATGCTAACTAATAAAGATATAATATTGGCTATTTCATTTTTTCTCAGCTATGACCATCTTTATTTATTTCCATAGGCGAAGAATTATCTCTTTTCAAAGCAGGCAAAGTTAAAGTTGTGTACCACCACCAAGTTGAATGAGTTATAGGATACTCAAACTCAGAATATTTATTGTCCAACTATTGTTCTCTTGCTTTTAAATCCGCAAATTAGTTTGACTGTTACGCTTTCATATAATATGTATATACGCGTATTTTTTTTAATCTTATTGCTATATATTTCGATAGAGAAATAGAAAACTTGAGCAATTAAAGCGATAGTGAACAAATTTCCCTTCAAATTTTGAACGATTTCGGGATCGGGGTAAAATATTTTTCACAAGAAATTTCTAATTCGCATACTGTTATCAAATTAAAAGGTGAATTTTTAATTTATACTTCGCGTGTTTTTCGAATCGGTACATTTATTTTTGTAAGTTGATTGTACTGTTAGGGCATCTATGCTAAAACGTCAAAATAATTATTAGTATTTGAGATACGCATTGTATTGTGAGCTCTAACAGTGAGTTCTTCGATTTTTACTATGTCTGAATTTATTGAACAAAGAAGTGCGATAATGCACCATCTCATATTGCATTGATTATTCGCGATTATTTCGCCACAATTTCAACTAATATCGTGCCGCCACCACCGCATTCGCCTGATTTATCTTTGTGTAAATTCTGGCTATTCACCAAATTTACATGACCACTCCGAGGACACCGTTTTGGCTCAGTTGAGTATATAAAACCTGAATCGAATAAGGCTCTAATGGCCATCACGTTGGAGGATTTTTCCAACTGCTATGATGGCGGGAAAATTCGTTTGCATAAGTGTATTGCAGCGGGAAAGGAATACTTTGAAGGAGATGAAATGGACAAAATTCACCTTTCAACTGGATCACAGTAGAATATCGTAAATAATATACGTATATCGAATTTGCCAATATTTTCAGCGTGTATGCTTAAAAGTTTCGAACGACTTCAACGACAACACACAACATTCAATCAAAGTGTGTAAATATTTTCACAAAATGCTACCAGTGCGACTTCTGGCTTTTGCTACCAACAATCTGCTTTTAAAGCTGACGGGGGTATGTGTGAGCGTATAGCTCTGGTTTATTAGAGTTCTAGGGAGTTTGGAGGGTACTGCAATCATTATTTTCAGTAGCTTACTAACTCAATGAACTGTCTCATTGACATAGATAACTTCGATTTAATCTACAATGTGCAAGCTCATCCGTCCGTTTTTCTTTTCCATCATCAACATTTTCTTTAGCGATGCATTCACCCGTCCTCCTATTGCTTTTTTTAAATACTTGTCGCCGTTTTGTTGGTTTCTTTCACGTTCAAATCAAATGCTTTGACTTGCGCTTCCTCATCTTCAGACCGAGTATCAAGAAAGTTCGAAAGTGTTGTAACGAAATTCAATATGACTTACCTCTTTTGCACCCTATAGAATAGTCAGAATCACGAGAATAGCGTTGGATTCTTATCCCTACCAAGGTTGGAATATTTCGATAATCTTTATCAACCTAAACGCTAGTATTATACTGCGACTACAACTCATTGATACATCCAGAAAAAAGGTTTAAGTAAGGCTTTTGATACTGCTTATGCTAACCATATTATATTAAGATAGTCGGATATTTTGTTAAGGTTACTTGGGAAAACAGAAATAATAATTTTACTGTTTTTACGAATTATGTACCAAATAAGATAGTGAAGTCACTTATTAAGTTTTAATATAGAATATTGTATAACTAGAAGCTTAGTTTGTATTTTCTTACCATGGTCTTTCAGAATCTATTTCTTCCTACTAAAGATGTATAGTATAGCTAGTAAGAATATTTTATCATATATTTTCAAAGCAGAACGTATACCACCGCATGAATATCCCAGAGGATATGCAAACTCAGAAGAGCTGTTGCCAATGTACAATCAGCAACAGAGTAAATTTAATATACCACTGGAATAATAAAGGAAACTTAAGCAGTTAAAGCGACAGTGTTCGGGATCAGGATAAAATATTTTTTCACAAAAAGATTCTAATTCGCATACTCTACGTTTTTCTGTGTATATTTAAATGTTTCAAGCAAATTGAAAATTCTAGTACACTGTCAACACACAACATTCAATTAAAGTATGTAAATATTTGCACAAAGCGGCTCATACCAAAGCGATTTCCAGCTTCAGCTACGCCGACAGTCTGACTTCAAAGCCCAAATATGTAAGCATCTATGTGTGTATGAACTTATAGCTTGGTTTATTAGTGTTGTTGGGAGATGGTAGGTTACCGCAATCAGTCTTGCCAGCAGTTTGCCAACTCAATGAACTGTCTCATTGACAGTGAATCTTTGAGTTTATCTATCTTGTGCTCATCAATTTTTCTTTACCTTCCACTCATCCGTTCTCACACAGCTTTCTTTAAGTGCTTGGTGCCATTTTGTTTGGTTTCTTTCAAGTACAAATTGAATATTTTGAACTGGTCTTTCCTATCTTCAATTCAGGTATTTAGAAAGTTCGATTTGCCACTGATTTGTCATAGTTGTGGATAAAATCGCGCAATATACATTACCTAACAATTTCTGTTAAGTTGCTAAAATGCAAATCATCTTCAAGTGGCTGAAGGGGTTTAACTTACACTTGCAATTTTATTAAGATAGCCACATAATTCAAAAATTATATTTGATTGGTTAATCGAGGCAATACGATAAATTCATATGCCAAACTAGATGTATTAACAAAATATTTCAAAAGATTTACCTCTTCTTCGAAAAGTTCAATTTTGCAAATTTGATAAAAAAAAGCAAGAGTAAGTTGATAAAATGTTGGAGAGGTTAAAGAAAGGTTACGCTTAAAAATATTTAACACATTCCTATAGTAAGGATATCAGATTAAAGAGGTTTACCAAAACTAAAAACTGAAAATACCATTATAAGAAGTATCATCTCTAAAAAATTTAAGGCAGTCAATTCTATTACAGAAAATTCCAAATTTTTGTTCATATTTTTATATTCAAAAATAATTTGAAGATTTGGTTTTAATCTCTTTAGATTATAATACAAATAATAAACACAATCAAAAAAAAAAATTCGGAATCTATTGCTGATGGCCTCAATCTAAATGAGTATATTATCATGTTGCATCACAAAATAGTCGCATTCACCAGAAGGGAACTAAAGAGGATTCTTAACCCAAATGCCGCCGTGAAAAAATATGCAAATGCAAACAAGCAGTAGAGGCAACTGAGGCAACCTATATACAGATATTCAATAACTCACAACTATTGAGTTGAATTCAACTCATGTATTCACATGGCTATATATGTAAGTTTATTTAATTCATATCAATTGATCATATGCCGTCTTGTCACAAAGAGCCGCAATGCTCATATTAATTGTTTAACTACCCAAGCAGAAGCAACAGTGGCAAGCAACAACATCATTTGAAAAAAAAAACAATCAATAAGAAATGAGATGGCAGAACACGATGTGTTCTGTTAGCTGACACTTTACTAAAACACACATTTCTAATGAAAACTAATTGATAGATACGACAAAAACAGTCAATTCAACAACCAAGTAATATTTCCTGAAAGGATTCACTGTAAGCTATAGCACAGCTGTTAATCCTGATTATGGTGAGCATAAATAAAATTTCAGGTATCCAAAATCTAGGCTAAACATAATACCATATATTTAGCTGGAAGAAGTAATTTTGTGAATAATCTGACCTTCTCGAATGAATTAATAGCAAAGCAAATTACTGCGTCTGAAGAAATCTCTAAATGACGATTACACGTCTTTGATATAACTTCTTTGTAAAGCGCTGGTTGTCGAGGAGTTTTTTATATGAATGTATCGAATAAACAAAACAGGTCATAAAAGCAGGATATTTTATGCTTTAAGTCAAATTAAGGCTATATTTGATTGGAGAGTTTGATTAACTCTCTATATGCTACAATGGTCGGGATGAGCAAATTCTTGAAGAGAAAAGGACTTGTGCAATTTCATTACAGATCGATAACTCAAAGAAAGAGTAGGGTGGTTCAGGTGTATACAGACAATGGACATGACTAGATTGACTCAGCTCGTCACACTTATAATTTATTTACCTATATATGTATACTTCATAGTGTCTCCGGTTTTCGTTCGTGTTGCAAACTTCCTGGCACAGTTACTATACCATATTTAAGGTATGAAAACTGTATGAGTATACATTGAAATCATAAGTCCACTCATCATAGTCGCAATACAATTGCATTTGCCATCACAAGAAGCGCTGAACTTTTTCCAGCTACTATCTCTATAGGTAGCGAAGGCCTTTAATTGTTTAGACAGAATGATCCGTATGCCTACAGAACAACAAAGACAGTTCGTCATCCACTGAGTAAAAGGGCAATGTGAAGAGTAAAACAATTAAACTTACATGGCTGGACGCGCTTCAATTCTAGGTTTTTCAAAAGAATTAAAAACCAATAATAAAAGCACGAAAAAAGCGAGGCAAATGAAGGAAAAAGGCCACACATACAGATTAATTTGCATGCCTATGCATATGTGCATAATAAAAACATACATGCGATGCAACCAAGAAGTAAGAGTAAACGCCAGATGAATTCCCACTGTTATGTGTTTAAGCATTTTTCCTGCGATCATGGCGTATACGAAACAAGCTGTGAAGCGTATGAATACGAATTCACTTTTTTATTGTATACAATTGGGAATGTTACGTATACGTATTGTTAGCACATACACTTGCAGGAGATTTGTTGAATTGGTTTGGCGTTCCTCTCTCAAGTCCATATTACATCTGATACGGTTGAGTGCATTGACATTCTAGTTCAAGTTCCGTAACTATACACAGAGTCGAACATTGTCAGAAACATAAACTGGACGCACAGGGTGCAAAAGACGAACATATTTTAATTATTTTAATTTTTCGTGCAGTGCCCAGCTAGTATTCTGGTTTAGATATGGATTTCCTTTGTTGTAAATTATTTTAGGTAAGACCAAATTGCAAAAGTCGGTACTTCTTTTTTTGGCCTTTGCTATAATACTAAAACACATTAACCTTAACTAGTTCTATCTATCTATTAGATATTAATTTTATTTTTAAAATTTAGTCCATTTTGCTCTCTTCGCACGATCTATAGTTTTTTTCGTTCAGATTTCAATACTTAATATGGGGCATTTGTAGAGCAGGTGTAACTAATATTATTCAGATTATTGAGGTATGATATCTAGATGACAGACCCTGATCAGAAGCAATTCCCAGTGTATGGAACTGAATCTTCTGTTAAGTTGTTGTCGGATATATCTCATTTGTAGGTGTTTTTAATATAATTTTAGTTAGCGCTAACTAAAATATAGCAATAAAACTAAGTGTATATTCATCGTCTATAATATATGTCAAGACGATACTAAATTTGATCATTACATATATTTCATTGAATAATGAGTATTTCATTCTTTCGCAATATATAACGTTTTGTAAGCACCGGAATGAATTTCCAGAGTTCTGATTTTCCCGAGTTGCAATGATATAAAATGTTTGACCTTAGACTTTTCTTGCTGCTTATTTTTTGTTTTGAATATAATGTTTATAATTTCCGCCTATTCTGAAGATTTTTATGTACACAAATACATATGTACGTTTCGGCCTTTGTCTCTTTGTTACCTAACAAAAGAAAGGTTTTGCCGTTGCTCATTGCGACTTTTATTGTTATTCTCTACGTGCTTTTCATATCCTTTGTTTCAAGTATTATTATATTTTCTGTTTCCCTGTATACAGGTTTGCCAGTATGTTCATATTCCAGGACATTTTTTATAACTTTATGCTTTTGTTGTTTATATTTCTTCACCCAACTTATGCCGTTGTTACATCATATTTTGTTGCCGACTGCACAAAGCGCAGTATTCTTCTTGGTAATGTGTTTTTTATGTGGACTAGTATCCTTGGGGAAGGATATAATTAAATGCCTGGATAATTAAATGGCTGTATGGTTGCTCTTTGGTAATAATTGTATGTCTGCCATATAATTGGTTGACAAGAGAGGCTTAATTAATTGTGCATATAACAAAAACAAAAACAATAGAAAAAGATAAAGAGAAAATAAAGGTATAATCTAAACAAAGCTTGCGAAGGGAAATAAAGAATACGAATGAATTTTTATTTGCTTGCTGTAGAACAATGCTAATGAAAGTGAAGTGGGAGCATTCAGTTCTTCAATTTAAGGTTAGATAGAATGGTTCGGAGAAATAATTTTTTTTCGGTTTCTGTAAATTTTTAACTAAAAATGTAACCCTGAATAAAAATGTTACGTTGTGGAGTGTTGACTTTTTTTAATGTGTCTAAAAGCTGCGTATTTCACTTTCACAGACCTTTGCAATGTTAAAGATAAAGGCGTCGGAGCGGTTTAGTACTGGAAGTGTATTTCAGAAAAAGATGCAAACTAGAAGCTCCATACCAAAAACTACTCTTCGTAAAATATGGAAATACCCGCTGTTTATAATATCAATTACATTAGCGCCAAGATATTAATTTTGAGCTACTCTCGTTCAATTTTTTGGACACGTGCAAGAACCGAGAAAAATTGTTTTGTGAGATGTGTGTCGACTCTGCTTTAGATGCAGAATACCTTTCGAGGTTATCATTGTGCCACATAAATTCCCATGCTTTGGTAACGCAAAGATCCGAACGAAGCTATAATCATTTCTTCAACACACGACATGACTTTGCAGCGAGTTTTACGAACACTATCTTGCTTACCTTGGCGCCACGTAGCGAAGAGAAGAAACGACTGGCACGCTGTTGTTGACTCGGCTATAATCGCGTAAGTGGTGTCTACGCCGGTAAAGAAGAAGAATGCTTACCTTGTGTTTGTAGTTACTTTTTGCTGAACGGCGGTACTTTGATGAAAGCTTTGCTGAGATTAGATTAATCAAAATTGAAGAATTAAAGTCGTGATTTTGACTCCGTTGAACTTCCTTAATATTTCATCTTAAATATATCAATTTACATAAACGACGTCAAAGTTAAATATCTTCAGAGTGGATAATCAATAACCTGGCTTTAGCTTTTCTAGTAATACGTGACGCCGCAATTTAATCAGCAACCATTACATCCAACTGGAACTAACTATTACCAAAGTCTTGAGTTCGCAAGAGCAGATCCTCTCTACTTATTGTCTTGTTCCTATTTTTACTGATACCGAAGTGGCTCATAACCCACCCAGTATTATATTATAACCATTAAGGTGTTACATGGATTCCCAGTGGTAAAAAATGCAACTCTGCAAAAACTAATCATGACAGGTATGGCAACGCACAAACTCGACCGACTGCCAACTTGACGTACTACCATCCTTTCTCTTTCTTCGCGCATTATCACGGCTGCAAGCACGTCCTACCATTTTTATCTCTGATCACATTGTATCGGTTTTTTATATTTTAATAAATCAAGTATTATTGTGGACATCCCACACCCTTCACTAATATTCAAATTTAGATATTATCAAATAGAGTAAAGATTAGCAGTCGAAAAAATGCAATATAATAAAACCCATATAATCTATTAAGTTCTGATATAAAATAACAAGATTTTTAAGGTTACTATTGTCTTTAGAAAAGGAAATACCTAGGGCTTATACAATATTATGCTAGTATTGTAAAAAGTTGGCGAATGTAGGGGTATGCCCTCCTATTTCTTCCCTTCTAATTATTCTTTCCTTTTTTTCGAAAAAGAGACAATATTGGCAGTTTACGATATATTAAACTTAAAGTTTTGAGTTAGCATTGTTACACCTGCTCTCCTGTTTGACTAAGAGAGAATTTGAAGACACTGAGTAAATCTTCTCAACCTATGTATAAAACAGTAACTACTATAGTATTTAATAATAAGGAATAAGGAAATTGTAGAAGTAGTTACAAGTATAAGAAGCTATGTAGTATGTATATTTTCAATATCTCCAATCAAATTTTGAATTACTTAGTTTTAAAAAACTGTGTAGTATATTGTTAAAAATAAGGTAAAATGTCCGGTACTTAATGCACCCAGCTTCTTCGGTAATTGGCCAATTGGTCCCTAATAAAAGTCAGTAAGCTTTTAGGTGCAAGAACAGCTGATGAACATAATTGAGGTGGTCGTAATTTGGATTTTCCAACAGCATAAGCTTCAATTATTATTTAATATATTATCATTTATCATGGCTTCATGTCACTCCCTCATTAAAACGTTTACACTGAAACTTTTAATTCAATTTCTTATTTATTTATTGCTTCACTCTCAGGAGACAAATACCACTGTTATAACAATCAGTGTCTGCAGCTTAATACAGCTGCGCCAAGAAGCCACCAACACGTCACCTGTCCACCACCATCCACCAGTCGCGTTCACAATAATTGAAGAGGCAGACAATGAGCAAAAGGTCGCTAACAGTGATAATTTGGCTTCAACTTCGAAATCAGCATTCTGTTCCATTCGTAATAATATCACAAATTCTCGGGTACTCAATGCGGCGTCGGTCGGTGTGATAGCAGCATCCAACATCGCTCCGCGGTTGTTGTTGGCTTTATTTTCTCTTTGGGACTGGCACTGCGTCGTACTTCATAACGCAATACTCCGAGGGAGCAGATGCAAAAGTTATATTTGGCAGCGCTGTCTGTTTGTAGTCAACCGAGGTGGTAAGTGGGTACAAGGTTAACAATAATTTCACCACCATTTCCATGGCGGGTGGCATTGGTGGCCACAATTTGTGTACTCAGCGTTTTAAATCGTTGAGTTGACCTGATCTGTGTTCGACTTATCGCTCTGCGATTGTTAGTAGGTAATCGAAGTGTGTACTCAAATATGGATGCAATACCACAGGCACACTCAACTCCCACTTAGTAATTGTTTTTAAAAAATAATTAGTTTTATAAACCTCTTTCGACCAACAATCTTTTTTGGATAACTGTAACCAAAAGTACCGATTGTATCTCAAGTAACAAACTAATATTTTATTTAGACTGCTGCTTAGGCTCAGACAAAATTTCTTCAAAATTTTAATTTACTGTAAGAGTTTTGATAGTACTCTTATAAATCCGAAAACAGACGAAAAATTGTTTTCAGTGGTATTTTAAATATTTACAATAGCTGACAGTTATTGGTAGTGATCGCATATCTCAAAAATCATCTCTTGTGCTACAAGTGGATTGTTTCAAATACAATTTATTTTTAAAGAAATATATAATTTTTGCTTATAATAAAATGAAAAAAATTTATGGAACGGTCAATATTTTAGCCTTTACTATTCCGGCTCACCACTGAAAATTACTTATTTTTCTCTTATCTTCAGTTCTAACATTTAAGTATAATAACTTCTTGATGCAAAGAAGGAGAAGACCTTCTTCAGGATACTTAGGATAATAGTTTTATTCAGTTAACGTTGTATGCATCTCCTAAAACTAGTCGGGTTAGATATAGGGTTATACGAGTATGCTATATATATACAAATGATCAGGATGAAGTAACGAGTTAAGAACCGGGTTACTGTCTGCCTGCCCGTTCGTCCGTGCAAGATATAACTTGAATAAAAATGGAGACGTCTTAATTTTCATTTCTTATACACATGTTTCTCGGCATCGTAAGCTGTTTTGTATTGATGGGCGTATTCAAACCACGGCTTCGCCCACAAAACGCCATTAACCGAAAACCTATAAAGTGCCAAAAGTAATCACTAAATTAAGATATGACTCCAATTTGGCAAAGGGGTCGTCGTAGCAAGGGACACTTGTGATGAAAAAAATTAAAAACAATCGGGGGTGGCTCCACCCTCTTAACCACTTAAGGGGATAAAACTACTCTAGAAAAATTCGGTTTTTTGTTTTTCATATATTTAAGAACATATCCTCAAAGGATTTTTAAAAAATTAAAATTATTTTAACAGCTATAGTTACTTTAGTGACCTAGTACCTAGCCCGGTTCGGCTTGACTCACGTTTTTAAACGCGTTTTTCTCGAAACTACTTTTTTCCACACGGTACCGGCATTATCTCAAGTTCTATACAACCGATTTACTTGAAATTTTGTGTGAACCTTCTTTATATAATCCTTTATCTTTTATCTTTATATAATCTTGAATCCTTTGTTTTTAATATTTTAAACAAATTCAGGAAAAGCGTAAAAAAAATCGTGTTCCCTGAGGTAGAGACTATAACAGCATCCTTACTGATTAAACATTCTTTTGCTTTTTTTTTTCAGACCACCAGGAGAGTCAGGATCAATGTCACCAAGTGTGCTATTTTTTTTACCCTGTGTGTCCCCCCTCTAATTATTTTAATTTTTAATATTTTTTTTGTAAAATTTTTTTTCTGTATTCTTAAGATATCAATAATTTGATTTCTAGAATAGAATACCCCTTAAGCTACAGAATAAGTCATTTAATCACCTTTACTGGAAATGTAAATGGATAAAAACTGTACTAGGTTATCCCTGTCATTTCAACAAATTGATAGGGTGACTGGTTATCTTGTGTATTAACGCACATTATTAGGCCATATATATCAGCCATCTTTAGCTTTCTAGTTTCTTTTTAAAATTTAGTAAATGTGATTCAACTAATCAAATAAATTATATATTCTCTCAATGTATCATCATACATTCAATCAAATTGTGTAAATATTTTCACAAAATGTTACCGGTGCGGTTGCCGCCTTTTTCTACGCCAACAGATCCGCTTTAAAACGACATTTATATGTGTGCATATATACATATGTATATACAAATATGTGCGCAGTTAATTATTTAGAGGATTGCAATCATTTCAATTTGAAACCGCTCGCAACCTCCTCTAACTGCTTCATTGACAGCACCTGCTTTGACTTTTGCTTTGATCTGTGGTATCTCCGAACGGTTCTATTTGCCTTGTGAATCATCGTCAACATTTTTTTTACATCAGTCTTACCCACTTCTACTCATACAAACTACTTCAAGTATTTTGCACTAGCTATCTCATCGATTTTGCTGCAATCTAACTGTCATTGCTGTGTTCTCTCCAACACTGTCGCCTTTTTGCTTTAAAGTGCAAATCAAACGATTTGATTGGTTCTTCCTATCATAAAAGTATGCAGTTAGTGCGTATACATTTGATTTGCCACAGTCAAAATGGCGCAATATATATTGCTTGTGTTTTTTAGTGTGCCCGCATATTTACAGTTTCTATTAGATTGGTAAAATACAAATTAATTTGAAGTGGACTGTTGTTGTTTTTGAAGTTATGTTACTTGTAACTATTTGCTTGAACGTCCTTTGTACTGAATTTTTAATTCGTGTTAAGAAATCATCTGATTGTAAAATTTAACGTATCTGGATTACTTAGTTATTGATTATACCGCTTTCAGTAGTTTTTAACCATGCCAATATATGAGGAGTGAGCGGGATTATCTCTCGATTTTATCCGTTTTCACACTGTCGGTAAGAGTTCTCATACATTTTTGGCGGTAAGCAAATTTGGTTTGTTTAGGCTTTAGTAGTTTCGGAGATATGTACAACAAACTTATTAGACGGCGGGGCCACGTCCACTTTTTCAAAATTTTTTTCCCACAGGTCCACCTTGCTACTGCGATCTGCTGTGCGAAATTAGAATTTGATATCAAAATTAAGTGCTCAATTATGGTACTTTGTACATTTTAGGTTAATGACGTGGGCGTGGCAGAGGTCCCATTACGCTCACTTGCGACTACTTTTCTGTGCTAAAGAACTAGCACTCATCAAGCTATCTCAATTTATACTCAAGTTACAGCTTGCCCAGACGGACAGACAGACAGCCACCCGGATTTCAACTCTTCCCGTCATCGTGATCCGAATAATTTAACCCTGTATCTTCTCGATTGGTTTTTTGTGATACATACAATCCTTTAATGAACAAAATTATATTAGTCTGTAGAAACTTGTTGCAAAAGTATAAAAATGAAAC
Source organism: Bactrocera dorsalis (assembly GCF_023373825.1). Lineage (NCBI taxonomy): Eukaryota > Metazoa > Arthropoda > Insecta > Diptera > Tephritidae > Bactrocera > Bactrocera dorsalis. The sequence continues at coordinate 26,898,291 of NC_064303.1, read as the reverse complement.
GCTACTTCGTTATGTCCCTGCATACCGTCCGAACCACAGCACAGAAAGACGTGAAAATTATATTCTAGACTTTTTTTCAAAAACACCTGAAACAATTTGGCTTAAATTTTATGGCGAGGTAACTTAGTACTAGAGAACGGACGTAGACTAATTTTATATTAAAAATCAAAGCAATATGTAGATAAAAGGTATCAATATCAAACCATAAGCATATGTTCAATACTCATTTAAGAATCATTTGAATATTGTTTTGCTTCAAGAAACTTAATAGCATCACATACAGTTAGAGCTACTGCCGGGGTACAGTAATTTTTGTTTACATACTTATTATTAATGAACTATTCGGCTTTTGGGGCACATCGTGTGGAACCGTTAAAGCATTTATAATATCACAACAGAAAATCGCATTGGTAGATTTTCTGATTTATAAAGCTTGTCTCATTAGATAATTAGAAGACATTTATTTGTGTATCTTTCGGTAAAATTGATATTAGATTTATGTATGTAAAAATGCTACATCAAAAAAGTGACTTCTTAAAAGAATCGGCATGCCAATGTTTCTATATCAATCACAATTTCTGTTGTGATTTCTACATCTTCCGAATCTTTTAAACCTATTTATTATTACATTTTTAAGGTCTTCGTATTAAAGTACTTTTCTCTCTCCAACTGAGTAAAGGGTTTGTATGAGAATGAAATCACTAAAGTCATAAGATCACTGGCGTCACTGTCACAGTCGTATCTGCCATCAACACAAGAGTATCAGCAATGAAGTTTTTCCTCATCTCCAACTATCTTCACAGGCTTTTCACTGTGCAGATGAAGGAATTCGATTGCCGACAACACAACAAAAACAATTCGCCATCCTCAGAGTAAGCGCCGCACATAGGAGCATTTACCCTCAAAAACCGGACAAAATTATTTTAAGTGATTTTATGAATAAAAATGCATGTTTGAATATAATAATGCAATTTATTAAAATAAAACAAATAAGGAAGGGATAATTTCGGGTGCAACCGAACATTTTATATTGAATATATGTATATTAAAATAAAATGATAAAGTAAAATTATAATAAAAAAATAAGAATTCCCCCGTGTGTTGTTACAAAGCCTCTTCTGATTCATCAGAATGTTCAGGCAATCCTGCTTCAGTGTCGACGTAGACCTCTAGTTCCTGTGACTCGAAGAGCTTTATAGTTTCACTCAAGAAGGGTTGGCTTTTGCTTCGTTGACGGTTTCGCTGGCAACTTAAAAATGGATCAGATGTGAGAAGAAGCCTGTTTAAAACATCTTAGTTGCACTGAACCCATGAAAATTTTCTTGCAAAGTCTTGTCGATATAGACGATAATGCTTGTTTCCAGCCTCCGCTGCCTCTTCTCATAGCTGACTGATAGGTAGGATAGCGTATTTTATGATTGTTGGGCCATGTGCAAGTATTTTATGAAGAGTGGGCGTCATTGGATTCCAGGAGTAGTTCTCCACGTACATTGCTGCTTTATCTTTGCAAAATATTTGAAATTTCATTACATCAATTTTATGGCCAGATGATATTGCTTCTAGAATGGCCTTAAGTTTGATTATGAAATTTTTTTATTCCTGTAATTTCAGCAGCTAAATCTGGATCGCTGAAGAATCTTCGAGATGTGTTACCCGAATTAGAATTTCTGAAACCAGCCCTATTAATAGTCCAGCCCTTTCCCTGTATGTTTTTTGGATTCTCTCCTTATTTTCTTTCACAAGTTTTTTCTCTTCTGTGGTTCGGACTTGCCATTTCTTCAAAGGAAGTTTATAAGCAAGGTGTAATATGGTTTCAAATAAATGGATCCTAGCGTGGAGAATTGACAAACCAAATTTTAATGACTTGGGATTTTCCTCATTAGTACTTTCAAAATTATTGAAACTTTTTGACGTTTTTCAACATATGTAACATCTCATGGTAGAAGTGGAAGCAATGTATGTCGCACGAAAATATCTCGTATTGAATTGGGTATTTTGGTCACCAGCAATCGTTTTGCCTGATTCTCTACGTATAATATCTCTTCTTTTGTGACATTGACAGTTTCATGCAGTTCATGCAGGCGTCCAGTTGTGTACTAAAATGGAAGCGTTAAGCCATTCTTCGTATTTTTTGACAAATCTTTCTTCAGTATAACTGGACAATACCCACTTCTTTTTTAAATCCCATATGAAATACTTTAACTCATTACTTAAAGTTAGAAATTCACCTTCTGGACACTTCTTTCTTTTTTGAGCTTTTCTCCATATATGACGTTTTATCTTCCCATTTTCTCACAGCGCTTTCTCTACAAAGCATATATGTATAATGTTTTTCGAGACATCTCTATAACTTTTGATTTTGAACCTGAAAAAACGAAATAATAGAACAAATTCCTAACGTAGTTCTTGCACATTTTCAATTTCAGTAATTTTGGGTACCACTCGAAAAATGCATACCCTCTTCCCACCCGTCTAGATTAATTTAGCAGGACTTCAGTTTTCAACCAAAAAAAAAATTAATAAAGCAGTACTCATTTTTTTACAACTGATCAACTTTTTTCAACGCGTTTTTTTTACAGAGGGGGAAAGAGGGGGGAAATGTTTAAGCTGATGTTAAGTAGAAACCCTGTAGTTTACTAAGAAAAAAAAATCATAGCTCGCCCAAAACTATAACAAAAACACTAATTTCTAAAAAATTAAAAAAAAAAATTAGTTTTTTTAATGATTCCTTGTTTTCTCGAAAAAAACACAATAATACATTAACTAAATTAATTTTTATACTATTAATATTAAGTACATACCATGTTGTCCTGAATTTATAAAAAATATTTCCATGAATTCCGTTCACGCATTAAAAAAAGCCCCTTGAAATCTCGAGAACAATGGAGGGTTTCGCGAATAAGCATGTGCGTTCTGAACGAAGTCTAGGTTTCGACTACTTGTGTGGCCATAAATCGGCCTGAAGGTCATTCATTTAATCGGTTCATTGTAGACCGGTTATTTAGGTACCAACAAAAATCAATTTTGAGTACCATCGCTGAAGTTTGTAATTTTCAATTTTGTCCGGTTTTTGAGGGTAAATGCTCCTATGTGCGCCGGTTAGAGCGAGGATGTGTGCATTGTGAAGTGTAGACCAATTAAACTCACATGGCTGGCAGCCCCAACCATTTCAGTTGTGGTCTTTTTCACAAAATTAAAGAGAAGAAAAACTAAAAACCAGGACGGCGAAAACAAAACGAAAACGATGACTTTTAGCGCACATGGCGTATACGTAACATTCAGTTAAACTTTGAATACAGATGTTTTTGTTATATATATTATGTATGTACGTATGTGTGTATTATGGTTGCATGTATGCGTGTGCACATACACCGTGTTTTTCATGGGTTCACAGTAAATTTGATACGGTCGAGTGCATTGACGTGCCATAAAATAATATGGTATAACTATGTGAGACTCAATGACATAACCATACACCGGCCTATGTGCATCAGGAAAAAAACTTGAATTATACATGTATAAGTATATACAATATTTACAGAAATTCAATTTTAATTGACAAAAAATTAAAAGTGCAAAGAGGAAAACTGATAAAAACAGCATTTTCTATAAAATTAATGCAGTAAAATTTCGAACCTCCTTCCATCCTTTCCATATATGTATCTGTTATTACATATATACAAATGGCCAACTTTTCCATTTTATCTTTGGTTTCCTCTTCGTTTAAACGAAGTTTTTAACTAAGAATTTACTGTTTCATTAAAACTTCGACGGTACAGTCATTGTCATTCCAGATCTATATTTCTTAGCACAAAATCTGTATTTTTACTTTACTTTGACTTCCAAAAATGTTACTTTATCAACATATATGAAAGGCTGAACTACTTTTTATATATAATCGTCTCTGCTGAATACGAATTGCACCCGAGCCTACATACACTTGTACATTATTAAAACATCTACCACACTAGCAATATTCCTTTCTTTTACATATAAGTATGTATGTACATACACATACATATTTTAACTGTAGATCTGTAAGGGGGTATATTATTTTTTGTGTAATTAAAAAAAACATATTATTGTTTTGCTAATATACCTCATATGAGCTTGTAGCTGGAAAAAAGCAAAAAACAGAAATATTTTCAGATGATGGATTTAAATTTATTCTGAACTTTTAACTTGAATCTATATCTTTTAAACATTCCCTTATCATATCTGGATTTCTCATAAAACCTTTCAGAAGTTAACTAATAACTCCAAAAGAGTTAAAATATCATTTGTTCGCTTCTCAATTTCATATGCTTTCTGTTAATTTTATAAAGAACAATAGCCCATTTTACAATTTCGGTTTAGCCGCTTAATTAATTTGTGCTGTTCGAATTCGGATAAGTTACCGTAAGTAGTTTACGAGACATGTGCAATAAATCTCTTAGAGGTCGGGCCGCGCACACATCTTTTTTAATTTTTGGCCCACAGATGCCCCATGCTACTTCGTATACTCACCGCAGAGTAAAATATTTCACCTTCATTTAAATGAGTTAGGTATAGGCTCATGCATATACTTATGTACAAGTATATAAATGATCAGGATGACGACAAGAGGTTCACATCTGGGTGATATTCTGTCCGTCCATCTGGCCGTTCGTACTCCGCGACTAAGCACTTAATTAAGGTAAAGAACTATAATTTGGCACAGGAGATCGAAGTAACAAAGCAGACTTCTTCAAAAGAGGACGTCGGCCCATAAATATCTTCAAAATCTCTCAAGCACCCTCACCGACTCCGTAAAAATGCATAAAATTGGAAGAAAACCCATATAACGGTACGGGTAACAACTCCTTAAATACAACATAGATATAGAATTTTACACCCGAGATGGTATGATCAGCCTTAATAGAAGATGGAATAAAAACCGAACTAACGATTTAAAAGAAAATTATTCGAGCTGCAGAACTTAATCGAGCATTTACAATCTTTTATAAGAGTGTACAGCTGCTGGCGTATGCTGATGATATTGATATCATCGGCCTCAACACCCGCGCCGTTAGTTCTGCTTTCTCCAGACTGAAAAAGGAAGCAACGCAAATGGGTCTGGCAGTGAACGAGGGCAAGACGAAATATCTCCTGTAATCAAACAAACAGTCGTCGCACTCGCGACTTGGCTCTCACGTCACTGTTGACAGTCATAACTTTGAAGTTGTAGATAATTTCGTCTTTCTTGGAACCAGCGTAAAGACCACCAACAATGTCAGCCTGGAAATCCAACGTAGGATAACTCTTGCCAACAGGTGCTACTTTGGACTGAGTAGGCAATTGAAAAGAAAAGTCCTCTCTCGACGAACAAAAGCCAAACTCTGTAAGTCCTCACAATTCCCGTCCTGCTATATGGTGCAGAGGCTTGGACGATGACAACAACCGATGAGTCGACGTTGCGAGTTTTCGAGAGAAAAGTCCTGCGAAAGATTTATGGTCCTTTGCGCGTTGGCCACGGCGAATATTGCATTCGATGGAACGATGAGCTGTACGAGATATACGACGACATTGACATAGTTCAGCAAATTAAAAGACAGCGGCTACGCTGGCTAGGTCATGTTGTCCGGATGGATGAAAACACTCCAGCTCTGAAAGTATTCGACGCAGTACTCGCCGCGGGAAGCAGAGGAAGAGGAAGACCTCCACTCCGTCGGAAGGACCAAGTGGAGAAGGACTTGACTTCGCTTGGAATATCCAATTGGCGCCACGTAGCGAAGAGAAGAAACGATTGGCGCGCTGTTGTTGACTCGGCTATAATCGCGTAAGCGGTGTCTACGCCAGTAAAGAAGAAGAAGGATTTAAAAGATAACCCATATTTCGAAACCCGCACATCCAATTTTAACCAAGTTTGGCAAATGATTTTCCCCTCATATTTCTATATAAAAGTGTGAAAATGGGCGAGTCAACCATGCCTACTTCCCGTATAATAAAATTTTTAATTCCGCTTGATTCTTACCTTTCCGGTGTACAAATCTGTGAATGAAGCTTTGTCCGAACATGCCACTTTATGACCAAAAACCCCTTAATGAATATCTGGGAACATTTTGTTTGTATATGGTAAAAATTTTTAAAATTGGGTTAATAGTACCCAAAACTACCACATAATACCTATGTAAAGGGTGATTTTTTAAGAGCTTGATAACTTTTTTTTAAAAAAAAACGCATAAAATTTGCAAAATCTCATCGGTTCTTTATTTGAAACGTTAGATTGGTTCATGACATTTACTTTTTGAAGATAATTTCATTTAAATGTTGACCGCGGCTGCGTCTTAGGTGGTCCATTCGGAAAGTCCAATTTTGGGCAACTTTTTCGAGCATTTCGGCCGGAATAGCCCGAATTTCTTCGGAAATGTTGTCTTCCAAAGCTGGAATAGTTGCTGGCTTATTTCTGTAGACTTTAGACTTGACGTAGCCCCACAAAAAATAGTCTAAAGGCGTTAAATCGCATGATCTTGGTGGCCAACTTACGGGTCCATTTCTTGAGATGAATTGTTGTCCGAAGTTTTCCCTCAAAATGGCCATAGAATCGCGAGCTGTGTGGCATGTAGCGCCATCTTGTTGAAAACCACATGTCAACCAAGTTCAGTTCTTCCATTTTTGGCAACAAAAAGTTTGTTAGCATCGAACGATAGCGATCGCCATTCACCGTAACGTTGCGTCCAACAGCATCTTTGAAAAAATACGGTCCAATGATTCCACCAGCGTACAAACCACACCAAACAGTGCATTTTTCGGGATGCATGGGCAGTTCTTGAACGGCTTCTGGTTGCTCTTCACCCCAAATGCGGCAATTTTGCTTATTTACGTAGCCATTCAACCAGAAATGAGCCTCATCGCTGAACAAAATTTGTCGATAAAAAAGCGCGAAACACATTTCGAACCGAACACTGATTTTGGTAATAAAATTCAATGATTTGCAAGCGTGGCTCATTAGTAAGTCTATTCATGATGAAATGTCAAAGCATACTGAGCATCTTTCTCTTTGACACCATGTCTGAAATCCCACGTGATCTGTCAAATACTAATGCATGAAAATCCTAACCTCAAAAAAATCACCCGTTATATATAGTTATCTAGATATATATGTATCTATGTATAAAAGTGCTTGGATTCCGATCGTCTTGTGTTTTGTGGAGATGGCAGGGGTCCAAACTTGTCTACACTATTTTTGCCAAGGAACAAGTGTATGTCAATCAGAATTCATCCGATTGGTGCTAGGTTGCAGTCTAATATAGGCTAAAGAGGGGATCGTGTCAGTGTGACTCTCCGAAAAATCACTGATTTTCGCGATTTGTTTTTAATGTTAAAATTAGCTAATATGTTGGTTTTTTACTTAAATAAATATATTCATCACCATTACAAAATTATTTTTTTTATGTCGTTTTATAATAGTTAAATAAATTGTCGTAAAAAAGGTCCGGTATGATGTTCATGATTGAGGCCGTAATTTTGATCTTAAAAAGTTCAAAAAAATAATTAATCTGTAGGAAAGTCGCTAACTCGCTATGGAGTCTTTTTTGTATTTGGTTTTTTAAAGTGATAAAATGGCGGCGGTTTGAACAAACAGTATCATTTATGGACCTTTTTTCGACAGCTTTTCGTTGGAAAAATAGGAAAAAATTCAAAAAAACAAAAGCTTCCATAGCACCATAGAGAACGACGTTAAATATGTTCTCTCCAAATGGGAACAAGATATTTTTAAAACTCTTCTTTTGGGAATGAAAACCGTTTTGAAAAACACTGTTCTGAAAAAACCAGTTTAAAGATTGAAGTTGCTATGTTCCCCACACTATTGCCTTTCTACAAGAAACGCTGTAGCGACAGTAATGATTTGAATTTCGATTTGAAAGTTTAATAGTATATTTATTTAGTGTTTACTATCTGATAATGTTACAAAAAGAAATAGATTTTTCGTAAATTTCACGCTGAGACAATCCCTTAACTATTGAAATTACAAGTTTTCACTTTAGATAAAGTATGTAAGTCTCTAAGAATATTTTAGAAATAAAAAGGTTCTCGATGATCGAAGCTATGGGAGATATCTTCATCACGCGAAATTTTCATAGCACAAATACGTTATTATTCAAAACTAGCTGACCCCGCAGCCGTTGTCCTGCGTGAAATTATATAGTTTAAAATGAAAAGAAAGTTAAGTTTATCATTTAATTTTTTTTTCAATGTAACGCAGCTTTATAAACAACATTTTTTGGTTTTTGTTCCGGTGTACAGAAAAGATGGGTTTCCACCTCGTAAGCACGCCAAGTATATCTGGCCGTGTGAAAAACATAGCATTTCCAAATTTATGCCTCACACTGTTCGACTATCTTTAGATCCTGTTGACTGTCATCTCAAATTCAATTTTCACTGGAAACGGAATACGTTTGAACTGAAATGGCAAATCGTTAGAACTCAAAGGAATTCGTAGGATCAAGCATTCTGTCCCCTTGTATTCGATAGGTGCGTCACAATCAGTCGGGTTCCATTACACACTTTCGGTTCATGAAGATTGAGAAACATAATAACGACGGATCCTACTTTGAGACGCAAATGATGCGGTGGCATACCAAGCCTGTCCAAAGAATTTAGGGATACCACTGGATAATTCACGGCGTCATCTTCATAGTCAAAACGATCGATCGATTTGTATAAGCGCAAGTCTCCCGGAATTTCACTTTGAATCTTCCAGTTTAAGTCATCAACATCGGTACTTTTGGCAGCTATTATTACACGTACACTCAAAGAATCGTAGTTACAATAGTTTGACCAAAGTCAGAACATTGGTGATGAGTTCATCTTTCGTGAATTGATAAAAGGCAGATGAAATTGATATCAAACCACTGGAAGTATCAACCGGAATTGACCCATTTCCAAATCCTAGCGAATGCGATATGAAATGTCTTTGGCAATGTCATTTTTGTTCGTAATAGACGCGGGTTTGAAGGCTGATATGTCAAAATGATTATCGTGAAAAGTGTGCGCACTTTATTTGCAAATGAAGTTGAACCGCGTTCATTAATCAATAGCAACCGAAGGTATTAGCAATCGTCGTTTTTCGGGTGGATTATGTAAATTCGTCCTAAGGAATTAGTTGAGAACACACCTGAATGTCAATCTACTGGTTAGCCTTGCTTTCTGCGTAACTATTTCTTCGACGATGCATTCCATGTACAATATCAAGGTATTTTCGAATAGGGCAATGTTCTCGCAAACGAATCACTGACGCAAGTTGAGAAAAAACTCGTCAATGTCAATGTTGTTGGAAGTGTTTCCGCTAGCTGTACTGTATTCTGTGGGTTGAAAAACACTCTTTAGCCATTCTGCAAATGAACTGCGAGACGCACAACAGTCGAAAAACCTTCATGAATTGCGAAAGTAAATACCCTACAAAGCGCTTTATTGTAGCTCACGTATCGACCGTATCGTTGAAGACCAATAACTGCCATATTGCTTCCTTTGGTGACGTACTTACAAATGTATTTTATAGATTATACCAAACTGCAATACTAAACATTGATATGAGTTTTGAATGTGAATTTGACAATAGAGGAGAATATAGTACGAATCATATGTTGTCAACTTCGATATTCACTACTCTAAGTTGTATGGTCGTCTGATAAGCTACGACGATAGAGTGAATATCCATCATTTCCAGTTTGCGATTCCGAAAGAAAAGCAAAAGGATAATGTTTCGTGCATTTATTGTTAGACATACAAACCGAAGTGGGATTGTGGTGTCCGCAAGGTCCATGAACCATATTGGTTTTTATCACTTAGTTTAATACTAGATCTTTCTCTGCATCAGGAATTTCCGCAGAAATGATTTCATCAATTTGATCTGGTGGAATCACTATCCACCATCCAAAGAAAACATCGTAACTGTTGTTTGAAAAGTCGTGCTGTGACATCGTGACGATCGCTTGCTTATTGATTGCGATCCATAATTCCGCACGTATATCACCGCATCCTGGGAGTATTTCTTGCCTTGCCTTGCCTTGGGCTGCCATACTTTGATGGACCAATATTAGCAGGACCTCTTCGTGGCTTCGTAACAAATTTCAATTTGTAATTGATCACTTCGTTTGAAACACACATAAAGTTTTCAGCGAATAATTGTCAATAATTTTTGTTTTAAATAGCCGGAATAAAAAAGCAAGCGACCGAAATTGAACGATTCAAATAATTTACAAATCAAAATATTGAAAAACAAAACAAAAAAGAATTGTATGAAAAGTCACTTTTTGGAAATTTCCAATTTTTCGACTTTTCCTTATGAAAAGTATATGGTTTTTTTTATATCTAACCCTTTCCAGATCCACAGCGAACAACTTCTGATTTCATGAAGATTTGTTCCGATGTTCTCGAGCGTTAGCGTTACTAACAAACAAACAATCATTTTTACATATGTATGTACATATGTATATACAATATAAAACGTTTGTATGGGAAAACGAAAATGGCTGTTTTTAGGGGTTTTCCGGAAACTTTTGTAATTTTTTCTTACATAAGAACTTTCTCCTAATAATAGCAAATACAACAAAAAAAAAAATCAGCCAAATCGGTTCAGCCATTCACGCGTGATGCCGTGACAACGAAAACGGTTTCATTTTTATATATGTATGTATGTACATATGTATTAGATTTCAGCAAAACATACTTTACTATCTGGTCACAATCATTGAAATAAAAACACTTCCAAATTTCTTACCTCAATTCTGGTTGGAAGCAGCACATTCTTCCTTTTTATTTTGTGTTCCACTTGCTTTCGTCATTGGTTAATGAAAAAGCGAATAGCAGAAAATATCGAGATAAATTGTTTTGTCAAGTGCATGCGACCCCTGACAACCAGAAAGGCACGCCAAACAATGAATAACAGTTTCAGTCATGCAACAATAAGTTGATATGCTCTGCTATGTAAGTGAAGTGATGTGTACACCAACAACATTTGCATACCACCCAGAAGAGGAGCAGAATTGCTCAGATTCATCTAGAAATTCACATCGAATAAGAGCAACCGAGCTTTGCTTCGGAACTTGTGGAAGAATCGAAGTAGAAAGATTGTGTGAGTGTTCTTAACAACAACGACAATGTTCGAGTTGACCCAACAGAAGACCTTGAATTGAAGGAAGTTCACGTCGGACGCAATGCGTCAATGTTGGTTTGCATACACTAGGAAAACAACTGAGTTATTGCTATCAGCACTAGAGCACCAACGAACGTCATTAAACTTTCGTATTCCATACTCGTATGTTGTGACGTAACCAAAAGTTGTGAAAAGCTGAAGTTGCATAAGCCAGCTTGTAAGTTTATGTAGACTTATGTGCCAACATATGTAGTTTAGTAGGAAGCGATGGCAGGAGGAGATGGAAGATGCTCTACAGACCATAATCGACTCATGATCAATCTTTGGAAAATGTAGTTGATAGTAGAGCTTTAATTACTTTAGTGTATTTATTACATATAAAAATCGCTTCCATAAACAGGGTCCTCTAACGGTTAATCTCAGCTGTCGGTTACATTTTGGTAGCTACTTACTCTTATGGAATTTGATTTTTCAATAATAAACAATTTTATTGGTAGTTAACAATGCGTTTGAAGTATATGTACCTCAAGACTTCATTACAAATTCGGTGGAAATGTTTTATTGTTGTTGTACATAAACGAAAAGTTCCTCAAATAAGTAAAACTGCCATCTTGCCATCTTTTGTTGTACGGAAATCAACCGCGTATATTCCTAGTTTGTAAAGACGACTGTCGTGGGAACAGTGGATCGAGGCAAGACTCGTTGGATCGAGTACCTTCTGACGTTCGGTGGTTCTAGCTTTTAAATGGTGGTATAAGGTCAGCCAACCGTTGCACAATTATTTCTCTTCAAAGTCGAATAAATGTAAAAAGTGATTATTATATTTATTGGAAAATGTTGTTTAAAATTAAGTTAAAATGAATTGGTATTGAATTAAATTGAAAAATATAAGATGCGCTGCGTTTACTCTTCTTTGCCATCTGTATTCACCAACTGTATTTTGCCAGCTGTGATCGCCAATTGTGTTTTGTATTCGCCAACTGTCGTTACTCCTTGAAATGTGAAGTCGGTTGCTGCTTGCCAGCATCACGCAGGGTGTTGCCAAATTACATAAATGGGTATTTAAAATCCGCATGGTTTGTTTTTGAGTACTTGGTCAGAGTTAAATTATGATACACTTACTAGAGAAGTTTTAGAAAATACTGTCAGATATTTTTCAGAACCATGAGGTCATACCGGATATTTGTTTGTGGAGTTCCTTGTGATTTCTAAATAGTTTACTTCCTGACTTACTGCTTCAACTGGTCTTACTAGCTTGGCTTTCTTTCCTATTAATTTTTTAAGAGACGTAGAGTCAGCAAGAGGGGATCGTATTAGAGTCTTTAATGACCTTTGCAAGAGGAGATGCCCGTTAAGTTCGGAGGAACACATTCACACCAAAATGTTAGAAATGGTTGTGGGGTGGCATTTAACGATGGAAATAATTTGAGGCGTGAAAGGTATTTTCCTACTTTAATGATGGACGACATATTCTGTTAACATTAAGCGATCTTCTGCCAGAGAAACTATGTGTAATTTTGCAATATCCCGTTCATTCGTTCATCATTGAAAAAAACCTGACAAATTTATTGAAGTTCGAAAAGTTAGAGATCTTCTGGCACTAAGAACTAAGTAAGCCATGCTAAAAACAATTAAGAAAAAATTAGGGCTAATATGCTGAGGAGTAGAGTATGATGTTCACATCAAAAGCTTTCATCAGATCCAACCATGAGACACCACTAACCTTAGGTTTCAAACTCATAGCTACAGATACATTTTATTATATTTTATCTTCTAAATATTTAACACAAGTTTCTGCTAACAGAAAGTTAGCACGAGCATATTAATCATCTACGACTACTACTGATTTGGCAACCGGGAGTAAACTAGCCACGATCAAGCTTCAAGATCATTTTGTTTAAGTACATACTATATATCTCGATTTCATGATAACTACATGGGTAGGGTTTTTGGTACAAATAATAAATTCTTTTCTTAAAGGAGACGTCGAATTATTCACTTGGAACTCAAGCCGGATTTCCGAATTCGTATTAAATAGTTTGGCGAGCATTTCAATCACTATACAGTCCAGCCGTCATCATATCTCAACATGTGTACATACTTACGTACACAACTCCAGTTTTCTGTCCATTCTTTGCATAAAGTTTCTGATTTAACAAAAATCGATATTTCACCGTTGCAGATGCAGCAAGACGATAAATCCATATGCTCATATGCGATGCTATCATGGGCTTCTTCTCCAACACACCAACCACCGACCATATACATAATAGGTAGCTATCAGGCGGAATATGCTATGCAAATGAAATACTGTGGGCCTTAACTGGATGTGCACAATGAAAATAACAAAAGCAATTTCAACGTCGGTCCGCCCAAAGATTTTGTTGTTTTCATTTTACCCTCATTGCTTGCATTGCTGCAGCTAATTTTTGTCTTTGTTCAACTGATAGCACGGTGAGTTGGCCGGAGAGCATGAGTACATCGCTGGGTGCTGTTATTGTCGTTGTTTTTGCAGTCGGCAGCTTAACATCTCTGACAAATGAGAATGCTTCCGCAGTGACCTCGCTTCTAATTTCGGACAAATATTTTTTCTGTTGTTAAGCGATAAAGTTGGATTTTGGATATAATGGTTTATGCTTTGGCAGGCTTGTCGAAACCCTTCGGCGGTTTACTTGCATTCTTATTCACACTCTTTTTTAAAACTCATAATGTAATCAGTTCGGTCTTTTAATATAAAATTGGAGATCTTAGGTTCTGTGAAGAAAGAAATAACGGGTGCTTTTTGTGAGGTTAGGATTTTCATGCATTAGTATTTGACAGATCACGTGGGATTTCAGACATGGTGTCAAAGAGAAAGATGCTCAGTATGCTTTGACATTTCATCATGAATAGACTTACTAACGAGCAACGCTTGCAAATCATTGAATTTTATTACCAAAATCAGTGTTCGGTTCGAAATGTGTTTCGCGCGCGTGTTTTGTTCAGCGATGAGGCTCATTTCTGGTTGAATGGCTACGTAAATAAGCAAAATTGCCGCATTTGGGTGAAGAGCAACCAGAAGCCGTTCAAGAACTGCCCATGCATCCCGAAAAATGCACTGTTTGGTGTGGTTTGTACGCTGGTGGAATCATTGGACCGTATTTTTTCAAAGATGCTGTTGGACGCAACGTTACGGTGAATGGCGATCGCTATCGTTCGATGCTAACAAACTTTTTGTTGCCAAAAATGGAAGAACTGAACTTGGTTGACATGTGGTTTCAACAAGATGGCGCTACATGCCACACAGCTCGCGATTCTATGGCCATTTTGAGGGAAAACTTCGGACAACAATTCATCTCAAGAAATGGACCCGTAAGTTGGCCACCAAGATCATGCGATTTAACGCCTTTAGACTATTTTTTTGTGGGGCTACGTCAAGTCTAAAGTCTACAGAAATAAGCCAGCAACTATTCCAGCTTTGGAAGACAACATTTCCGAAGAAATTCGGGCTATTCCGGCCGAAATGCTCGAAAAAGTTGCCCAAAATTGGACTTTCCGAATGGACCACCTAAGACGCAGCCGCGGTCAACATTTAAATGAAATTATCTTCAAAAAGTAAATGTCATGAACCAATCTAACGTTTCAAATAAAGAACCGATGAGATTTTGCAAATTTTATGCGTTTTTTTTTTTTAAAAAGTTATCAAGCTCTTAAAAAATCACCCTTTACTACTGCTCACAGACGTCCTAAACATTCATGGATCCCTCGATATGTCGGATAACTTCAGAGTGCAAATAATAAACAAGGCCTCAAAATCTCAGGTAAGCTTTATTAAAGCACCCTTTCAAAGAGGGTAAAAGAGAAGGTAAAAGAGATGATCCTCCGAGCTTGTTAAAATAAAGTACTACTTGTATTTAATAAATTTAGTATTTTTTTAATATGATCTATGGAAATAATAAATTATATCTGTCCCACGGGTTACAAATTTATGTCATTTTAAAGCCACTGCAACCACCGAAAAAAGAAATAAACAATATAAAATCCAAATGCAAATTCGATCAGTGTATACTGTTGAATTTTCATTAAGCTCGGTAGGTCATTTTTTCTGACATTTGTCGTTTTTTACTTCCTTATTTTTGGTGGTGCCTTGCAACGAAGGTGTTTGGCATACAAATTTTACGAACGTCACTCCCTTCTCATGGCTTCGCATCGTTGAAAAATTTTACATGCCAACGTCATTGTTCACTATCCAATGCTATTTGTTCAATCACACAGCGTATATGGGATGACTACGTCATTCGTTATTTTACTATCTCTCAGCTTCAGTTACAACCCATTGAAAACATGCATCAGCCACCAAAAGTTTTCATGTTATATCAAACCCTAAAAAGCAAACAAAAGCGGCATGGCAACAAGAAAATAGAAAAATTGATAAAATGATAAAATGACCGAATAAAAAATTTCTAAGCTGGCCATGGTTTTGTAAGTCCTTTACCGAGAGAAGGTAAAGAAAAAACTTTGTGCGACCACATTAATACACCCGACAGGAATATCTGAAGCTAAATGTTGGCAACCCAAAGCATTTCACACCAAACACCAAAAACATTTCATTATAAGAGTATATCATAAAAACCTTATGTACATATATGCGAATATTTCTGATGGATTCTAATAAACGGACATGGATCCATCATTCCATCTCATGGGATATTGGCCAAAGTGAATCGTAAAAGTCCATAATTCGTAGGTAGAAAATAACCGACCTCTTTTAAGGTAAGATAAACACAGGAATAACTTTGAAATTCCGTACGGAGCCCTAAGTATTTTTTGGAAAACGAAAATTATTATTTTAGTTTTTGTACTCATATAAAAAATTGGCACCAAGTGTTTCAGACGGAATACTTAGAAATGGAAAATACCAAAAAAATATTTTGTGCGCAATACGAGTTTTACCCGCAACTATTGTTGAATTTAATCTTATTTCTGGCACACATTTCATCCTGCTTTTTGTTGCTACTATTCGGCCGGCTTGTTGATCGGCATACCGGCGGGGAGAGTACAATGAGATTGCATTTTCAGTGTTGCCAGATCTCTTTTTTCAGGTTTTTTGCACTTTTCCATATTTATGCGTTGGAAATTTATGTTTTCTACACTGACTTTTGCCGTTGTGTTTTTCGTATTCCTAGCGTGCTCATTTATCTGTATGTACAAACGTGTTTCATTAGTTACATATCAGTTTGCGTTTTCACTTTATGAATGCAGGAATTCGAACACATTTGAATATACATAAATCTATGTATTTATGTATAGCACACGCATCTGGTCTTATAAATGCGTGCGGTGATTGTAAAAGGTTTTTGGAGCGTTGAAATTCGTATCTCTCCTTTGATGGAATTTCCGCAAAAAACGAAAATTATTAAAACATACTATACCTATAAATACGATATTTACATGTAAGCAAGTAAGAATTTATTTCTAAAATTCAATATTACAGATTTTGGAAATCAAAAATACACCATAAAGCAATGAGTATTCATAAGGTTTGCTATACTATAAAATATTATTGGCTTGACTGCAGTTTTATAGAGTCAAAAGACCACCTTTGGTGAGAGTCTCTACATTTCCGCTATAATTTCTGTTGAGAAATATATGGTAGCCGATGCCTTGTTTACTCTTTTCTCAACATTTGGCACCCAAGAAAGTTTTCTATCATCTATAAATTTTTCAACAGGTTGAAGACGTGAGCTTCCGAAAGAAGGGATAGGCACGTTTGGGATCTTCTACCCCCTAGTAACTGCAACGACTAGGCCACTGCTATTAGCCCAGTAATTAACACGTTGATATATCCTTTGGTTAGCTCGTAGACGGTTTGTAGAAATTTTCATTTAGCCATAAGAACAACATTATCAGCAGGCTCCCCTATGACCGTCCTTTCGCAAATAAGACTATATGAGATGCTTGAGGTGGAGACGCACATCAAAATTTGTCAAGGGCTTTAAAAACCCCATCCGGCTTTACATTGCTTAAGGAGAAATGGGTCCTATGCAAATTATTTGTAAATAAAGACTTATTCCAGTATTTTCTCTATTAGTGCTTCCGATTCCGCCCTACCTTTTGTTTCTGTCTGCAGATTTCATCCATCCCATGTGTTTATTGGGTGCCAACTCAGAGCTACGGTCCATCGCCTTTAGTCGCCGTATATGCTGCCAAAGTTATTCTAATAACGTGGCGAAGGTGCCAGAGTATTAGTGGACGGAAGCAGCCTTGGTATCAGGTGACTGAATACAGCGACTACCCACCCAGGGCTTAAACCAATCCATCTAATAGTCCGAGCTATGTCTGTCATTTAGTGTTACCAAGGATGGACCCCGTGGAGGAGACTCGCCTTGCATTCCCTGAATTCTGTTTGTATACATTATAATAACGCGTTTATAGCCATATATAAAATACTGGCAGTATACATATGTATTTAGTAGGTTTAATAGGCTCTAATGGGCGGTCACGTTGCTCACTGTGGCTAGTTTGATGTTCTTGTTACAAGTTAATGTTGACATGTCTGTTTTTATTTACAGCTTTTAGTACACAAGTTTTGAGAATGTATGCATTTGTTCCAATTTTTGGTATTTTATATTTACCACTATCATTGAATGAACTGTTCAACAAACTCGAGTTTGAAACAAATTTTTGAATTCTGTTACTCTTTCTTTTAAATAAAATACCAAAGTATTTGGTTATAAAGGAAAAGGAAGAAGCTTTACTGGCACTAACTCTAATATCAACGAGAATTTCTGTTTGGCAAGGTGCCTAGGACGAAATCGTCACACTGATCTGATGGAAATATATAAAGTAAACTCGAAATAATATCTGTGGACATTTGACAAAACAACTTCTCTCGAAATAAGACAATTTTCCAGGATTTTTATCATATGTATGAATTTTTAAGGCGCGTTTTTCTGTCTTATCGCCATTGTCCTAGGACCGTTAGTTCAAAAATTATGGAGTCATCAAAACAAAATATTTCATTCAAAAGAGCTTGTCTCGAATAAGTTGGAATTTCAAACTTAAAATCATAACGTACATTTATCAAAAAAGCTTGTCTCTATATATCGTCTGAGTAAAATCAGAAATTGGCGTTTGACAAAATAACTTCATTCGATTGAAGTTCTTTTGTCAAATGCATATCTAAAAAAAAAATGCTTTTTAAGTCAAGATAAGATAAAAAAAGGATTTTTTTTGCACAAATCAAATTTGATAAAACAGCTTGTATGAGGTAAGTTGATTTTCAGTAAGAAAAAGCATTTGACAATAAGTCTTATTTATTTGATTTACATTTATCTAGAAAAGTAAAATATTTAATTTAAATCAATTGATTGGAAAACGCGTCTTTATTGATCTGCATCCAGTTTAAATTGACTTCGTCCTTTAATAGTAAGAGGTATTTCTACTGCAAAGCTTTAAACATGTTTTTTCGCTCTCCTGTAAAATTTGCTTTTTTGAAAGAGGTTGTTTTGTCAAATGTCCACAGATATAATAAGTAATAATACATTTAAAAACAATATTTAGCGCACTCTGCAACCCTTGTGTGGTTTTGTTTATTTTTATGTATCGGTAACGTTCCTGCCTTGTGGCGGTTAACCTCAATAACAAGCACTTGACATTCGCAACTTTGACATCGCTAATTGTGGCTTAGTCTAAATTGAACATGTTTTCACCAATTTCACAAAATTTTTTGTTCGTCTGTGCATGGTTCCGGACATTTCGCACTTCCGCATTCTATTATGCGTTTATGCTCGCATTTTGGCTAATGTAATAACAAATGTATTGCATATTGCACATCTGCCCGAAGCAATAATGAGTGCAAAATTTTAGGGGAAGGAATCATACAACGATTAACAAATTATACTCGTTATGCTAATGCGAACTTACAGGTGGGAAAAATTGCAAATTTTTAATTGACATTGTCGATTTTTGGTAAACTCTAAACTCCAACTTTACTGAGAAACTTACCCTCTCTTATTCGGTTGCTAACATAACCTTCTTCTTTTTTATAACCGACTCTAGTTCCATAGTTGCAATAGCTCTCGGTTTTAGGAGAAGATTTACATTATGTCAGAAAATTCTAACATTATTATACTCGTAAATGTTTTGGAAAAGAGTGGATGGAGTGTTTGTTATTATTGTTTAAATGAGTTAAGCATCCGCCTACTTTACCCGAAAAAACTGGCGCACCCTAATACGCCACGCAATTCACCACAGCTGATGACACCACAACAGAACACCAAGACATCTCACTACAGCATCAACCCACTCATCAAAAGGGATAGAAAAAGGGAAAGCGGACACAATTCGTCTCTCGTTCAAGGCACTTCGACACATACAGTTCGAGCATCAACATCCGTCTATATATCCTCGTATTGGTGTCCAAATCTCGCGCGCTGCAGTTACCACTGTGACCCCCACAATATAATAACATTAAATTTTTAAAAACCATTTAACTTATCCGTGAACATTAAGATTTAATATTTAACTTTACTATAACTTTATACAAAACAGAGATTTTGATAATAAATTATATTGTGATTACTCAACTGTAGCCGATTCTTTTATTTCGATTGTGCATGACAACCAGTTAAAAAGGTTAAAAATTAGAGATACATACATATATACATACATATGTATCTAATGGTTACGAATTTATACAATTATTGTTGTAAGTTGCAACAATTCATACTGTAGCTGCCTGCTGTTATCATCGTTATCGCTTTTGCTTTTAGTTTTTTACACTCTGCTCCTAATTGACGGCACGTGCACAATACATTAACCATCCACCAAACCGGCCGGCAAACCAACGTGAAAGAAAACGGCATCAATGAAATGTTCGCATTTAAAGAAAAGCTTTAAATGGAAAAAGCTCCGTAAACTACATAATAATACACTGTTGCATTTGCTATTATTGTTGTTGGAACAGCAATTTGCAACAGGAAATGGTGTTGGCAGCACTTATTTGATTTTAATATTATTGTGCTTATTGACTTTAGGGTGATCCGGTTTTTTATACCTTTCGAAGTTTTTTGGTGAAAATTATTATTAATTGAGGAATGACTATGAATATGAAAACTCGAAATGAATATTTTCATATGCTGTAAGAAGCTACTTATATTTCCTGAAGACATTTAATAAAAATTCGACTTTATAGTTCATATTCTAATGCTGACTGCACAGGAAATTCAAAGCAGATTAAAATAATCTTAAAATCTATACAAAATTACGCAAACCAAAACGATGTTTTCTTTTCTTTCAAAGGTTGCTGACGCATTTTTAAATCCAATATTGATTTTAAAACTCAATATATCCATTTAGAGCCGGTTTCAATGGGAGAAGTTTCGCGTTAAGCCTACTTTACTTGTTAAGAATTCCATCATTATTTGGAATGGGATACCTGTCGATGACAATTGTGATGTTAATGACAACAATCTTTCAATTCTCTTTTAACGAAGCATCAAACTTTCAAGAATTTTTAGATCTGTGATGTAGATCATTCTGACTTACTTACCGAGTAAAAACCGCAAATAATAAAACAGCAAATAATTTACAATTGCATTTAACTTTTTATATTTCATTTATTCCGCTACAACCCTTGATATTCTTAATATGGGTTTAAATGAAGGACTACAAAAAAGAATTTATAGCAACCAGTTTATTGGCAGAGAGCTGGTATCAGTTGTAGCTTTCTTTATAACTTTTCCTGTGAGTTTCTTTTCGGCTTCAGCATAAATTTTTCTTATGCGAATTTCGCACACCAACCTTATTGCCACTACCCAAGTCATTAAGATTATGCAGCTCCTATGTTTTGATTCTTGTGCGCCATGACGATCTAAGTGGATGATTTGTTTCTAAGTACGTATTGCGTAAATTATTGGAAATTTTTACTTTCGTTAAGTTTATGGATGAAACCGCCACTTCTTCAATACACCATGCTCCTCGTGTCGACTAGCGGCTCTGGCGATGAAACGACAGCGGTTATAATTGGTCACCTTTTATCGACTAAAGTCGTCGTGGAAAACAATTATCATTTAATAACTGCAAAAGATAGAGAAAAAGCTAGGATATTAGAAAACGGGGAATTTAAGTAAAGCATACAAAAATTTCGGTTGCTTCTTCTTCAACATTAAAAAGATAAGAAATTAAAAAATAAAGGAGGGTTCTCAAAGACAAAACATGAGATATGGTTTTTGGTCCATAAGTGGGCGACGCCACGCCCAATTTCAATTTTTAAGAAAAGCCTGGGTGTAGCTTCCTTCTGCCATTTCTTTCGCAAAATTTTGTGTTTCTGACGTTTTTTGTTAGTCGGTTAACGCACTTTTAGTGATTTTCAACATAACTTTTTTATAGGAGGTGGGCGTGGTTATTATCCGATTTCTTCCATTTTTTAACTGTATATGGAAATGCCTGAAGGAAACGACTCTATAGAGTTTGGTTGACATAGCTATAGTAGTTTCCGAGATATGTACAAAGAACTTAGTAGGGAGCGGGGCCACACCCACTTTTCCAAAAAAATTACGTCCAAATATGCCCCTCCCTAATGCGATCCTTTGTGCCAAATTTCACTTTAATATCTTTATTTATGGCTTAGTTATCAAACTTTATAGGTTTTTGGTTTTCGCCATTTTGTGGGCGTGGCAGTTGGCCGATTTTGCCCATCTTCGAACTTAACCTTCTTATGAAGCCATGAAATACGTGTACCAATTTTCACCATGATATCTCAATTTTTACACAAGTTACAGCTTGCACGGATGGACGGACAGACGGAGGGATGGACAGACGGAGAGACAGACATCCGGATTTCAACTCTACTCGTCGCCCTGATCACTTTGGTATATATAACCTTATATCTGACTCTTTGAGAATACACTCAATCGTATTTTATTTACATATATACTCATATGAATCACTACTATTATGGAGTATTGACCTTACTCCATGTCTATTTCATATCTCAATGAAACCTGTACTAAAATGAACTACTTGTGGGAAGGTAACATAAGCCGTTATTAGAGCATTATCCACAATATATACACAACAAAATCAAATATAATATATGTATGTCTATAGGTACTTATGGTTGAGAAATTAATGGCTGACTGCTGACTGTCGACGGCTGTCGGCGCACGGATCGAACGTTTAGGCGTTGGA
Organism: Bactrocera dorsalis; assembly: GCF_023373825.1. Taxonomy (NCBI): domain Eukaryota; kingdom Metazoa; phylum Arthropoda; class Insecta; order Diptera; family Tephritidae; genus Bactrocera; species Bactrocera dorsalis. Next base: position 26,876,003 of record NC_064303.1, on the reverse strand, counting down.
CGTTGACAAAACACACAACTGTGCGGTGAGCGCCATTTGAGCGCAGCGTCGCGAATGCGCAATGCTGATGCAGATGCAAATGCAGGGTCAGAGGCAGAAGTGCAGAAGTTCAGAAATGCAAAATGGTGCAAAATGCAAATGGTCATGTACACACAAAAGGTAGAAGGAGAGGAAGAACAGGAAAAAGTAAACAAATAATGCCAGAATTTCAAAGAAAGGATAACCAAAAAGTGAGCGCTGGAATTTAGGTTGAAAAAACCAAAAAAGTGTGCGTAATAAATCGGTGCATTGCAACGGACGTGATTTTAATAGTTATTTAAGAAAGCGGGCGCTTATTATTTGCTGAAATTCAAACAATAAATATTTAGATAAAAAGTGAATTGAGCAGAAGTGAGAGCTTAAAGTGCGGTGGGTATGGTGGTGTATGTCTGCGGTGCTTGTTGGTGAGTTATAAGGTGCCTAATGTTGTGCAAAATTCGTGTTGCATGTGCTGCATGCTGATCATTTGCCTAAACTTTCATTGCAATCAAGCAGGCGTGTTGATCAAGTGTCAATTGCACTGAGGAGGAGACAAGAAAAGGGTGGTTGAGGTGGAGGAGGGGTTGTGGAAAATCTTATTACTTGCGCTTTCGAGTTTTCTGTTATCAACTCTTTTATTAATGTAGTGTAATTATGTATGTGTATATATGTAAGTGAAACAATTGCTCAACGTAAGCACTTGGATGAACATGGAATAGTTTTTAATTTTCTAATTCCGCCCCACAAAAACACCCTGACGTATCTGATAAGTGCCTCTGATGCAAAAATGCATTCAGAGGCCCATGCCCCGTAAGCAGAAAACCCAGACTCAGACAGAATCTGATGTCTGGGTTATCCTCAACGAATCCAACGTCCCGAATGTACTCGTACGTAACTCGGCCGTTAGGACTATTGTCCTAACATTGTTGCCACCTACACCTAACCCTATCATCTAGAAGCCTCTTGCTCCCTAGATATCCCTCCCTCTCCACTTCATCGTCGGAAATCCAATCGTTCCGCAGCAATGACACACTCAAACCCCTTCTTAACCTGAATACAACAGCTCGCTGTATGACAATCAGATCAAGAGGGGGTGCACCTAATAACACCTGCATCGCATCCGTTGAGACGGTGCGACATACAGGCAAACAAGCAAGTATCATACAACGCTGAATTGAGAGGAGATTTTGAGACCCCAAGACAGCCGTGGCTGCCTCCCACCATACAGGGGCTACATATGTGGCACAGGCCACAAACAAGCCATGATATATGGTGCAGACAGCACGACGTCCGAGACCCCAATCGCTCCTCACAATGCGGCATATTTTGCCTACGGTTGCCTGCAGTCGCTCCTTCACATTCGCAAAGTGTGGAGTAAAACACAACCTTTCACTTATGGTCAACCCCAGATACTTGACTTGTGTAAGATATCTGATGCTGACCCCGCTCACACGGACAATCGGTGGACGAGACGGCGACAATCTACCTTTCAGCAGCATTGCCACCGTTTTGTCCATCGATATGTCAACCCCCACACCTAAACCCAAGCAGAGTGTTCATCATAAGGTTCCAAATATATGGACCACAGATGGTACCCTGCGGCAACTGCGAAAAATAACTCCGCCAAAGAGTAATTTCCGGACAGCCAAGCTCCTCCAGCCGTTGCAACACTCGATCCCAGTTTAGGTAGTCAAATGCCCCCTTGAAATCAACAAATATGACAAGGACATACTTGTTGACATTCTCCCTAACGACATTCTGTACAAAAAACCACGCATTCACTATACTGCGTCCTTTCCTGAACCCAAACTGCCTATCCGACCACATACCCCGCGTTAGCTCCTGAAGCCGTTCCACCATGACTCTTTCCAGCACTTTTCCAAGTACTGGAAGGAGACTGATGCCCCGATAAGATCGAGGATCGCTCCTGACCTTATTAGGGGACTTCAGGAGAGGAACAACCCTAGCACTTTTCCATTCGCGTGGAAAGTATCCCTCCCAGACGCACTTATTGTAAATGGCCTCCAGGTATTCCGGAATGAACTTCCATAAGCTTTTACACATCTCTCCGTTCAAACCAGACCTAACCAGGCCAAAGGCGTACCCCAACTCCCCATCATCTAATGGAGGGACAGGCACCTCTTGTGCTTGAGGTACCTGCACCTCCGACCTAGGAAAGAACGCACCTAACAGAACCCCCACACACTCTCTCCACGACGATAACAGAGTGTCACCGACGCAAAGAGGGGTGATATCCTCCCTACTACGACCCCTGCAGATCCTATAGACCTGACCCAGGGGTCGTTCCTATTCTCTCTAACAAAGCTCCTCCACTCTTCCTCTTTAACTTTTACTAACATCTCTTTATACTCCCTATCCGAACAACTAAATTCATACCTAAGCTGGGACTGCCTATCAGAATTGGACCGTCGAGCGCGTTGAAACTTTCGCCTCAAACGCCTGACAGTCCTCCTCTTCAAGGTTAGCTCACGCGTCCACCATTTAATTTTACTAATCTTACGACTTTCACACCTCCTAAATACCCTATCATTTACTCCCCAAACTACCCCGTATAGACGAGCAATTTGCTCGTCAACCCCCAACTCCTCAAACTCACTAAGCGGTACATCGGATACCGCTTCTCTAACCAAGAGTCCATATTGGTTCCAGTCAGTACCAGAGGTACGCCATCGCCGCAATGGACTCTCATAAGGTGAGGGAGGGGATCGAGGGGTAACCACAATTTGAAGCAAAGTATTATCACTCAATCCCCACCCTCCAGTAACCTTCCAACTAACACTAAAAGCCCTACTTGCTGCCTCATTCATAAGCGTCACGTCAATGTCGCTCACGCCCCCAGGCCCATCGAACGTATACCATTCGCTCGGCTCATTCAAAACGTGGAGGCTATTAGCCACCACCCATTCGCTTAATGCCTCGCCTCGACTGTGGCTTTGGTATCCAGACGAATGCCGGGATACCTTACTAAACCACGTCGAGGGCGAGGCATTCGCAAGTAGTAGTAGCTTATCCATGTAGCCCAGGTAGGGCTCTAGGGGCTCGCTATATTTACAGTATAAACTAGCGACAATCATCCTACCGAACTCCCCTTCTATCGCTACACATATACCTAGTTGTGAAGAATCCACAACTACGCAATCGTAGCACAGTGTGAGATTTAGTCAATCTAGCATCTCAAAATTAATTTTTATATGAAGTTGTAGAGATATGAACTTGAAATTTGGCACGATCGTTAAGGAGATTATAAGCTTCAATATGGTGATAGACAACTAGTTCCAACTAGTGTCAAAGGGGACTAGTTCCGAACTATCCTCAAAAACACTAGTTGGGGACAATTTTTTTTACACATTTATATTCAAAATTTCTTCTTTTTTTCTCTTCTAACTAAAACTTGTCGATATATTGATATAAGTACCCACATACAACCATTCTTAAAAGAATGGAAAATATTCAAAATAAGATATTAATCAAAAACCAAAATAAAGAAATTATATACAAATTATACAAAAGTAAAAAGCGAAAAGTAGAAATAAAAAAAATGAGGAATTTATACAAAAATAAAAATTCCACAGAGCTGCAAGCAAAGTTTTTTATGCTAAATCATCAAATTCATCATTTAGTTGGGTGTCAAACAGAAGTGCAATGACCTCAGAAGGTAAAGTAGAACGCTTGGTTTTTGGGTGCAAACGTAAACTTGCAATCAAAGGGTCTGACGTGATAAGCAACCTTTGCAATAAATCTATGTTGGTGTCAACTCGGGACGTTTTTCTTGTGAACAGTTCGCGATACTGTTTCGACTCTTTATTGCGTGCTTCTTGCGCTTCTTCAGAAAAGTTTCCTATGGGAAGAATGCATGAAAAAATGATAGCTCCTCCATGAAACAATATTTTGTGGAGACTTGCTGGCATATAGTACCAAGGATATAAACTCAAATAAAGCTCTCTTGTTTCTGAGGTAAAATTTTGGAACACATCTATATTGATAAAATAGCCGCTGTTTATGCAAATAAGTATTACTCGAAACCGCTTGATCAGATCGACATTTATGCCTGTAATATCCGATGTCTTTTCTGCTTCTTTGAAAAATCTTCTGGCCGTATTGCCATCATTTGTGTTTCCTGTTTTCTGTTTCGGCATATCCGCAAGAAGACCCATTTCGTTCCTAAACCTGTCTTGTATTTTTTTTCTTCCTTCTTGCAACGCTCTCCTTATTTTCATCGCCTGATCGTACCATTTTTCTATTTCCAATCGGTAAGAAATGTGCAACAAGCACTCCATAAACCTTATGTAGGCATGTAGAGGTGAAAGACCAACAGCAAGCATATTTTCATCGATTTCGCGCTGTGATAAGGCATTCATGTCGTTCATTGTTTTTGGAGTTGCACCACATAAATAGCACGCCTGCGATAACGTGTAATTTGAAAGAGCGGTGCAGACTTTGCCGTCAATCATACATAAAATTAAATTGGCTTTAGCCGTGAAGCTCAAAGCCAGTTGGTTTCAAAACAGAAATTTGCTGCCGAATATGCTCTACTTCCGCTTAAATGACCTCACGCGTCTCTTTCGTGAAGATAAATTTGATCGGTCTACAATATCTTGTCGAAGGCGCAGCTGGATTTTGCCAAAAATATGTTTCCTTCCTTCAGCTCCAGAGTTAAGTTGAAGAAGCACCATCGAAAGAGAAAACATGCTTTCGTCTGACATGTTGTCATCCGAAAATTTTTGCTTGTAACGGTTCTATTCAGCTCCCCATTTTATTATTATGCTTAATTCATCCTGAATGGCAGGGAATCGACCTAAAAACTTCAAAATGTGCATCTATTAATCTTTTCACCGTGTGGTCTATTAAGGATTGCAAATTGATTTCGGCATATGTTTCAGTAACAGAAACAAGGCTTGGGTAGCACAATAATTTTCATTGCTTAAGGAGGTCATAGCATGGATACAATTTCGGACTGTATGGTATCGTATGCAATCGTATTCCACGGTATTGCTCAGTTGATAAATTTTCGTCTACGATCATGGCCAGTGCTTGATCTGGTGTAAGACTTTTCTTTTCAGTAATGCTTACCCTTCCTCTTTTTATAGCTATACCTCTCGAAGGGGATGAAGCCGACAACTCTTTGACAATGTTTCCTGAGTCTCTTTTTCCACAGGATCTCAGATACATTGCGGTAGCCATAGTTAATTGTTCCGAAGCTACATTTGATATTAACTCTTTGCATTTCCGTTTTTGTGTACTCGAAGCACTTTCAGCAAACTCTTTTACTCGCCTTCCGCGTTGAGATATTTGTTTTGAAGCTGATGGTGCGTGATCAAGAGCAAAATCAACAGCAGAAATTTTTGAACTTAGCCAAATAGCATTGTCATGCATAAATCTTGCTTTATCACGTTGAGACTTGCTCCATCGCGATTGAAATTGGAAGCAAAGCTTTTTTATACGATCTTTAATTTTGGTATCGTCAACATCTGGTCCAAAAATTGATATAACGTGCTTTTCGACCGCTTCTGTTTTTTCGCTTTTCACCTTGCTCAACCAAATCCAAAATAGCTCCTCTCGAGATATTTCACTCATACTAAAAAAAGGCAAAAAATGGGCAGGATTTTATTTTTTAAATTTGTTTTGGGCACATTAACAAAGATTCTGCTGGCATTCCCATCACGGAACTCCGTGGGACTTGGAAGTTCTAGTCTATCAAATATTTGAAAACTTTAAAATTTGTCTTACCTTTCAGGTGGTTATAAAACAATTTTTTCAAAATACTTGAGTGCAAAAATAAATATTGTATAGAACAAAAATTTTAAGTTTAAGTACTTAATAACCTTCAATACAAAAAATATTTTAGGCCAAAAAAACCACTCACAACTTCGACCTGATCACTCAAACTTTTGTAATCAATGCAAGCTTGCAAATCAATTGTAGCATGCTATGCAATTGCACGTGTTTGATAGCTGTTATCACGCTAATAACATTTTCTTATTCTCTTTTGTGTTTGTTTTCGTAACAATTGGGGTCTCTTCTCACGTAAAAAAAAAATATGAGCGAGTTACGAAAACATTTTTTTTTTTGAATTTCGAGATGCCAGATTGACTAAATCTCACACTGTGCGTAGCGTGGATTATTCACAACTATTGCGGCGTTAGCTCTAAGGTCAGTGAAGACCCTAAAACCCCCAGGAAGACCCCGAACCACACCATTGGTGGCGTAGGGCTCCTGGAGTAGAGCAATACCGCACCCACCCTCTACCATACAACCCCCCAACTCACACATCACGGCATAGGAGCCCTGACAGTTAAGCTGGATGATCCCACTCATCAATGTCTGGCGAGGGCGCGCTCAACAATGCCACAGTAAATAGGGCAGACAGCTGACATCATCAGATGCTCAGCTGGCCTACCCTTAAACTCACAGTTGCGACAATGGGGTGCATTGACGCAACTGGCAGCTTTGTGGCCTTCTTGACCGCACCTCCGGCAGACATCTGATCTAGCCCTACACTCAGCCACCCTATGATCAAATCCCATACAGCGGAAGCATCTAGCGACGGGGCTGTCCGGTCGCACCCTGAAGGAAAACCACTTTATGTAGCACCGACCAAGAGGGCGGACATCAATTTGTCCGTACCCTCAAGGACGACATTGGTGCTACCGTCAGCAGCCACCTTCCAGGGACGACTGACCATCCTTACGTCAGTCCTCTGGGATGCCGGGCTGAAGTCCTGGAGGTTCAGCCGGAGTAGTTCCTCCATGAATTCTTCATGGGGGATCTCCGTATGGACCCCCTGGACTACCACCCGACGACCCAACTTCCAGTTGACATAGACGTCCAACCCCACCTCCCCGAATTTTTTGTTACTCGCCACTCTCTCCCTCTCTAGGACGGAGGGAGTGCGAATAACCGCCCCACCACCCTTGATCGGCCTAACCTCGTGGATCCTCACACCAAGTGAGGGACCCACCTCCTTCACCACAACTGCCCCCCGCGAATACTCCCGCTTATTCCCGGCCTCTTTGGCACGCCCGGCACCCGTTTCTTTGCCCACCGTCTTTGACGGTTTGGCAACAGTTTTCCCAGTGGTGGCCACGCTGGCCCTTCCACCACGACTTTCCCGATTTCCCCCTCGTTACACGGTGACTCCGTACGCGCTGCCGCTTTCTCAGTGGAGGCCACGATGGCACTCCCTTCCTCCCACATTTCCCCCAACGTTCTGCGGCGACCCCGCACGCATAACCGCCTTCTCAGCGGAGACCACATTGGCACTCCCGCCACAACTACCGCTCCCTCCCTCGCTTCCGTCATCTTTACGCGGTGACCCCAACCGCGCCTTGCTCCTCCGTGGAGATCTTACCGCTCCCGTCGTTTCACTCTCGCCGCCCGACGTGGAATCATCCACGACTGTCGAAGCGGCGGATTCTGCGTTTCCAGCGGAAACCTTCGTCCTCCTCTTCCGTCCCGGAGGCATCTCACTTCCCAAACAACCTCTCAGTAGAACTGATCCGCTGGCGTACCACTAGCGCTGAAGGCTCACGGACAGAAAGATACTGGAGCAGCTGCTCTCCAGGTGTCAGCGTCTGAACGCGCTGAAAAGTGCAACCCACGCAAAGGCCCGCTCAATATCAGCGACCACCCAAGCGGTCGATTATAGCGTGCCCGCAGTGACACAGCCCACAACCCCAACCCTTGGTCGGATTAAGGCCACTCAATTGGCCGCCGGCCGGACAAAGTCCCCGAAACGGTCCGGAGTCGACCGATGTGGCGCTGAGCCGAATCGCACCGTGGGCTAAACGGTACGCTGATATGACCGTTGGTCCTCACTAGAGTCGCACTCTCCAACCCTGGACAGACGCTTGCACCCTTTGGGCAATTCTGTCCAGACCCTCCTGCCACTGAGCCGACTAAACGCCAGATGCTCAGCACAGAACTACTGGCAGGCAGTGCAGTCTACACTGAACCGTGCGAAGCCTCCGCCAATAACAACAACGTGGATGACCACGTTGTCCGTATAAAATATAGTAATAATTAAATTACTTACCATACGACGATTTTGTACACAAAATTGCCAAAAAACGCACAAAAATGTGTACACGCACAAAAACACATCGCGGTCAATAAACCTCGCACCCAACGATCGTACCAACAATTTCACCGAACCGCTACGCACACGCGCCAGGCAATAACGGTGCCAGCTAAACAGCGTAAACAAACAAACGCACAAAAGGAAATAGAAAAAACTCACCGAAAATAAACTCTGAATATCACAACGATGCGCATGTCGATGCGCATGTCTATCCGCGTCGACAGTCAACTAACGAATGATTTTATTAACTGCAGTCCAACTCATCACGCTCCAGTCCCCATTGGTTAAATCCGGTTCAATTCCGTCGAAATAGCACGATTGCTCCTAAATAACGCCCTGCCACTTAAACAGGGATTAAATAACCTCTACAGCTACAACTGCAAGAACCGTAAGTAAAGTTTCTGATCTGATATGCTGATAGAATAATAGAATTACGTAATGTCGGAATAGGTATCGAAAATGCAGAGGATTGCAATATCAGATGGTTTTACGATTCGAGTTTCAATCTGGAACTGCGTTTACTAGTGTTTTTAGGAATCATTAAAACGAATAGAGTAGAGTTTCATTTACCAAACTATGATCTTTAAACATACTGAGGAAGGAATGTACTGAGTTCAAGAGCATCTTGTTATGCTTGAGCGCTTCAGTTACATCTATAAAAGCTTTCTTCACAAAAACTGGCTTCGGAAATCCATCTGCGATCTCCCTCCATGAAACCTTTTCTCTCACGACCAAGCAATCCTCGTAAAAACCAAAATTATGTGTGAGTGTTAGCGATCAAAGAAACAAGAGCAAAGAAATTTGGATTGGATGATGTGAAGGAGGAATTTTTTTGCCTTTTATAAAGCTATGGGTGGACCTGACGTAAAATATAATAACTTCGATCAGAATTGGATATGAATGCAAAGCTGCAATATCGAAGGTATGCATTTGTTCATCCTAGTGCAAATGTGTATATGCGTGTGTACAAGAAGCTCGTGTAAGCATTTAAACAATCGTTACCAGCTGACGATAGGAATTTTATTGCGTTTTAATGTGCGGTAAAATTGCGGTGTTTTTATGACTTCATTCAGAACCTTTTTTTGTTCGTTGTTATTTTATTTATGAATATCATAGTTGAATGCATGTGTGTGAGTATGCGTAGAAAGTCTTAATTAACATTTATCATTGCATTTTTTTATATTTCATCAATGCCTCTCCAGAGCGATATGTCAAAGTGAACGCAATGTTGTTCAAAAATATTGTTCTGTCTGCATGTGTGCGTGTGTATCTTTGTGTGTGCACAGAGAATGCAAAAAATTTCGTATGCAAGGCAATAACGTGAACTTTTAAGCAACAACAACAATAAGCACCAAATGAAAATGTACAGAGGTAGGACAAAGAGATAACGGTAAAAAATACAGGTATAGCATAAAACAGCAGCAGTGAAAATTATGAATGAAGTGGAATAAGATAAAAAAGAAGAAGTACAGTAGCAGAGCAAAGTGTGGAAAACCGCAGGGAACAATTAAAATAGGTTTAGTGTTTGAGTGCTGTATTTTTTTTTTTTTTTAATTGGGGGAAGCATCGAAAGCCGGAGTGTGGAACTTTAATCCGCTAAACCTAACCTACTCCCACCTCAAGACTCTCCCACGGAACCACCGGCTAAGTATTACTTCGTGGGAGGGACAAGACATTTAAGTCTCCTCTATCGTGCGGACTGACGAATGCCTAAATTGTTCAAGAAGTCTCAGTTTTGTCATTATGGATCGCTGACAGCTTTCCATTTACACATGAGTGTCGTTAAATTATCGACTTAAAACTACCACCTAGTGTGGTTTTTAGTTTTTTCCTTGTATTTGAAAATCTAGGGCAACAAAATAGTACATGTTCAGAGTCTTCTATATGCTCTGTACACGTCGGACAGTTCGGACTGATGTCATTGTGGAATTTGAAAAGGTAGCTTCTGAAGCACCTGTGTCCACAAAGTATTTGGGTCAGATGAAAGTCTAGGTCCCCATGTCGTCTGTCTATCCACGAATGGATGTCCGGTAAAAGTCGGTGGGTCCAACGCCCTTTGGATGAGGAATTCCACCGCTCCTGCCATATTTTAATGCTATTGTTCCTCTCCTCTGTCTTTGCTGATACTGTTTTAGGCGCTGGTAGATGATATACTCGTAAACGCTCGAGTTCATCTCCCTGGATGTCAATGGGCGGCATGCTGGCTAATACTTCAGCAGCGTCGGTTGATATAGTCCGGAAAGCACTTATTACTCGAATTGCAGAAAGCCTATGCACTGCAATTATTTGTTTAGCATACGCTTTTATATCCATTGCCTGTATCTAAACTAGTGCCGCATCCAATATTACGGAACTCATTGCTTTCGCTATTAAGAATCGCCGGCTGGAACGCACACAGGTTCTATTGGTCATCATTCTCGATAGGGCATTATAGATTTTATTTGCCTTCGCGGAAGAATACTCCAGGTGTTCTTTAAATTTTAATTTGGAGTCCAATATTACTCCCAGATACTTCAGCTGCGGCTGCGAGGTAATCTCGCATTCCCCTATAGTGAGCTCTATTCGTTCTTCTATCTTCCTAGTACTTATGAGTAAAACTTCTGTTTTTTCCTTCGCCAGTTTCAGACTCACAGAAGAGAACCATTGGCGTAGACCATTTATGCACTCATTACATTTATTTCTCAGGTCGGCTAATTGTTTGGCTACTGCTACCACCATGAGATCATCCGCATAAGCTACTACTTTAATATCTGTTTGTTCCTGTCTTTTTAGCACCCCATCGTACATAAGATTCCATAATAGTGGGCCTAACACTGAGCCTTGGGGTACACCACTCGAGATAGAGTAGCTCTTGGTGCCTTCGTCCGTCTCAAAAATCAGCCTTCTGTTTTTAAAGTAACTCGTTATTATGTTTATGAGGTACTCAGGGGCCCGCATTTCATGCAGGGCTTTGATTATGTGTGCCCATTTTGCTGAGTTGAACGCATTCTTGACATCCAGTGTAATCAGCGCGCAGTACTTTTTTGTGCCAACTTTCCATCTTTTGCCACTTACTGCACATCTCGCAGTATCGACGACTTCTCGTAGTGCGTCAATAGTGGATCTCTTCTTTATAAAGCCGTATTGTCTCTCTGATAATCCGCCGGCTTTCTAGATTGCTAACTCCAGGCGGTTTCGTATTATACTTTCGTACACTTTACCCATTGTGTCGAGCATACACAGAGGTCGGTCCGATGAAGGTTCTTCAGGTGGTTTCTTTGGTTTTAGGAGCAGAACCAAACGTTGTACTTTCCGAGAGTCGGGGAATACCTCTTCCTTTAAACAAGCGTTGTACATTTTAGCGAAAACTCGGGGTTTTAAGCTTATGGCTTCCTTCAGAGCTCTGTTTGGTGTGCCATCCAATCCAGGCGCTTTCGTGTTTTTGATTTTCCTTGCTATTGCCAATAGTTCGTCTTCCGTGACTAACGGGGGTGACTCTACAGCTTCGTTTCGTCGCTTGGTATATGAAATCCGGCCGTGTTTCGGGAATAGTGTTTCGACGACCTTTCCCATAAAAGAGGAATCCTTAGGTTGCTGCTGCTTGTTTTTAAATCTGGACATACATATTTTGTATGCTGTACCCCAAGGGTCAAAGTTTGCTTCCTCACACAGCTTCTCAAAACATGATTTTTTGCTTCGTGTAATTGCCGACTTCAGAAGCTTCTTGTGGCTTTTAAATTCCTCCCTAAAGGGAGTGGGTGTGTGTGTAGCCCGTGTCCTGTGTTGTTCTTTCATTTAACACCGCTAAACTGCGTCATATATTCTTGTATTCTTTTCATTTTAGTGGGTGAAAGCGGAAATGCCAGCATATGCGTTGTAAAACTGTATGTGTGTATGTATGTAGGTTAGGGTGATTCAAAAAATTTTTTTTATTTTTTTTTCAATTGGTACTCGCAAAAATAGGTTCCTAGACACCTCTAAGAAAGCCTCTCCAAATATGAGATTTTAATTGTAACGGGAAGGTCCTCCGCCTAACGGTTTTCTATTTTTTCTTATTATCAGATAGAAAAATTTATATCTCGCTTCCAACTACTTGAAAAAATATCTTGTTAATTAGGTTTTGTAGGAAATTGAATGCTCTAAAATATGGTTTCTTATGATTTTTTCGTAAACCCAACCTTATAAAAGATATTAACAGTTAAAATTTGATGATTTTTGGGAAAATTTTTTATTTCTTAATAATTTTATAACTCAATGAAAAAAAATTATTACGAATAAGTTTTTGGAGAGGCTAACTTAGAGGTGCTTAGGACCCTATTTTTCAGAGTACCAAACGAAAAAAAAAATTTATTTTTTTTGATCCACCCTAATATGCACTGATTTTTGACGATGAATATCTCGTAAACGCTTAACTTTATTGAAAAATTACTTTAGACCATTTTTATAGAGCAGTAAATTTCCTACAAAACTATGAGTTTCATCATTCATAATAATTTTTTTTCATTGAGTTATAAAATTAATAAGAAATAAAGAATTTTTACAAAAATAGTCAAATTTCAACCGTTAATATCTTTTAAACGGTTGGGTTTACGAAAAAATCATAAGAGACCATATTTTAGAGCATTCAATTTCCTACAAAACCTAATTAACAAGATATTTTTTCAAGTAGTTGGAAGCGAGATATAAATTTTTCTATCTGATAATAAGAAAAAATACAAAACCGTTAGGCGGAGGACCTTCCCGTTACAATTAAAATCTCATATTTGGAGAGGCTTTCTTAGAGGTGTCTAGGAACCTATTTTTGCGAGTACCAATTGAAAAAAAAAAAAAAAATTTTTTGAATCACCCTAATGTAGGTGTTAGTGTATTTTATTTTTTAGCAGGCTTAGAGAAAATACTTTTTTATAGGTAACTGAAATAGCGTGAAGTTGAAATGCGAAAATATTTTTCACGAGTTGCGAATTACGCAGTGTAAAATAAAAAATTCTGTAAATTTTGGGTAGCGTGCAAATTCATTTTTGTATTATTATTTGTATTCCACCTTTTTTTAATTTTAATTATTTTGTATCGTTTGCTGAATATTCTTTAAATTTATATTATATATTAAGTTTGACATGTGATAAAACGGCGCTAAAATGTGGTGATCAAAAATAGTCAATATCTTTAAAAATATTTACATATTTTTTGTTTTCTTTTAAAAACCACTTGTCGTAATAGAGATGATGTAACTAAAAACATTTAAAACCGCATTGTGTGGTTTCAGTTGAGAGAGAGTCTGGCCAAAGTTATATCAATGACGCTTAAGGATAATCAATTTTACGCAATTTAATTAAAAACTGTAGATCACATTAAAATAGTTGTAAATATATAATTTTAATCCTTAAACGTTTTAAGTACGGTTTAAAAAACAACATATAAATATGTACTTAATACCAACAAAACAAAAAAAATAAGGAAGAACTAAGTTCGGGTATAACCGAACATTTCATTCTCTTGCAGCTTGCAAGTATTATAGCCAGTGAAGTATCTTCAGGTAAATAAGGCTTGTTAAATATAAGGGATCTATGTTTCCCCCGATTTTAATAATTCTAAGCGTTATGACGCACAGTGGCACCGCTCCATACATTTCTTGGAAAAAAATAGAAGGAGTGGTCGTACAACAATGAAACTTTACAGAAACACTTCTCTGGACAAAATTAAGAAATTTTGGAAAAATCTTGGAAAACCGCCCACTGCCACACCCACCTCCCATATAACTGCAATTGCCAAAACTTTTATTTTTGGACCTAGGGACTTGAAATTCGGGACACTTCTTAATAGAGTTCTCCTGATGAAAAAAAAAATAAACTTAAACGCAAAGTGACGTTATTTATACCTTTACCTTGATAAAAATCCAATATAATATGCAATGTTTTAATTGAATATCGTCACCTGAAATGCAAAATAACGTATCATCAAAAAATTCGAAATTGAGTGTCTTATTGATTACGCTTCACTACATCAAATTATATACGTAATATTAAATATGTTCAACATTTTCTGGTTCTGCGGTCATATATAAACCAGTTTTAACCAATATTAATATTTTGTTTCACTCATGTTCCATTTTATTCCGTGTTTCATTCATGCCACTGTAAATTTCTGAAAATGTTGTTACGTTAATTTGCATTTCAGGTGACGATATGTAACAGGGAAAAAATTGTGTTAGTTTTTATTTGTAATATTATGCAAGCACCATATCTTTAACAATGGGATCTAGTTCTAAAGAAATTTTGTTCGAATGACGCCTTAAGCTACTTATGTAAGGATTCGAAGTTATGAGAAGTCTGTTGAAGACATTAGTATTTGTGGAAATTCGATCACACTTTCTCGAAAACATCAATCGATACTTCCTGTAGTCTTTGTTTCTGGCTTCCTCTGAAAGCATTCCTATTGGTAATACGGCAGCATCCATTATATCCTTACCATGCACAGTAACAGGCATATAAAACCAACTATAATTTTGTACGAACAGTTTCGCAGTGTCCGACGTATATAATTTAAATTTGTCACTATCAATTTTTTCGCCACATGTAATTATTTGAAGAATTATTCTGAATAGATTGATAAGTTCTTCATCGACGCCAGTAATATCCGCAACCATTTGTGGGTTTAAAAAAAAAGCCTTGACGTGTTCCCGTCGTTAGAAGTTCCTGTACCTTGTTGAACAAAATCAACTCGCAACCGCATTTTATCTTTAAAGGCCGCATGTATTTTTAATTTATTTTGTATTTTAATCTCTTTGTTTTGGAAGGTTGCAGCCCATTTCTGAAATGGTAAATTATAAGCTATATGGAGAATTCATTCCATAAACTTGTTTCTAGCATGTAAGGATGAAATCCCAATTCACATGCCTCAGGTTTAATTGTTTTCATGGAAACTAACTCTAAGTTGTTCATTTCAGTAGGTTTCGCTCCACAAATGTAGCATACTGCTGCTGCAGTAGTATGTGTCACTATCTGAGCGGTTTTACCATCCAGCATTGTAAAAAGGAGCTTGTGTAATACATTAATTTCCTTGCCCTTTATATGAGAGCCTGAAAGTATACTACATTTTTTGTCTTATTGACCATTTGTATGAAATATTGGATGTGACTTTTGAAATTAAAATCGATGTTACTAAAAGGGACGGTAAATGGCGGTTGTTTCTTTTTTTTTAATTGAAAGTACAGACTCGGAACTTTCATTTTTTTATAGTAAGAGGGCTAAGCAAGGCAAAGCACATAAAGTTTTTTTCCATCAAAAAATGAAAAGTTGATATTTTTTAGTATAATTTTTGAAAAATTATAAAAATTAGCTTCCTTTGCCAATTTCAATAAATCTTTTTTTTTATAAACAAGTAGGTTCTATATTTACACTAAAAAATAAAAGAAAAGTCATAGCTGTAAACTTACACACAAAAAAAAATTCTTTATTTGTACAATAATTTTAATCTAATTTTATTGAATAACTTTCCGTCGACTTCTGTTAGTTTTTTTAACTATAAAATTTCACTTTTTATAAAAAACCTTGTTGAATATTTCTTATCCAAATATTTCTTTACAAACCAAAAACATTAAAGTTTTGAAATTGGAAAGTGGAAAAATCCTATTTTTTCCGCCGAAATGCCACTGTGTGACGCACCGTTGCAACGCGTTGTAAGAAAAATAAAAATATCTCAATTTCGTTCAGATAACTCACACAAGGGTTGATGTATGCATTATACAGTCAGCCAGATGTCCGAAAATCTTAATTACATATTTCATACATTGACCGATATTTTCGGTCAAATGTCAACTCTAAACATTGTGTTTTCATATTTAGTATCTAAGGGCTTGAACAGTTTTGATCCGATTTTAACAGTTTTTGGTCATAAGTTGACATACTTCAAAGCCATTATTCATGGAAAGTTTTATCCTGTTATATTTATTGCTTTTAGATTTCTACGCAGTAAAGTAAAAGAAGTACATAAAATTTAGAATTGAATTATATGGGAAGTAGACGTGGCTGTCCGATTGCACTAATTTTTATACTGTACACATCCAACAAAAATTAAATTCGGCGATTCACAACGAGCAGTGTTTACCACTTTCGGGTTTTATTGTGTTTTTTCCATAGCTTCTTTTGTATTATTCTACATGCAAATTTGAAAATTTATCAAAACTCGTATGAAGATAGGCTGGGTTTTTCGTTAACTACTCCAGACAACATGGGCAGCAAATCGAAAACCACTGGCAGTGCAACTGCAACCTCAACTTCAACTTTAACTCACCCAAAACTTTCACCTCCACCGTCCGTTCCGCCGTGTAGTTGGGTTTGTTGCGAGCAATGTAAGTCTAGGTTGCCTGATCGGCGGTACGTTGCACATTCTCGATGAGTAGGGAGCCGTTTTGAACACATTCTTCATTGGCATTCTGACGCCATCTGCAATGGAAATGTGCACGTACATGTGTGAGTGAGTGGCGTAATGAAAATAAAACAATTTCGTGCATTTTTTGATTTTATAGAAGTATTAGGGTAGTTTGTTTCATGAAAACTTTGTTATAATTGTCAAGTGGCATAAATCATAACAGTTAAACTAGGTTTATAAAATATTGCGAGTCAATTGGTTTATGAGGAGTGGAACACCTCAAAAGGTTCTAGTTCGAAAATATCTGATAATTTCCGAAGGATAATATGGCTACTTTCCCTCCTTAAAGTTTTAGAGCGTGGTTTTTTAGAGATGTAATTTTCAAGAAGAAATAAAGCACATATAATTTAATATCTGAATCTCTTAATTTAGCTTTTGAAACATTTCATAACGATGTAGTTTTTATATTATTTTAATTTATTACACCAGTTTACAGTCATTTTGTGACTTCTTTTTGCAAAGGATAAGAGGATTGGAAGAGTGATCTGAGCGATCAAAATATTTGCGGTATAATTCATTCGTTGTAAGTTTGATCACATTTAACGCAGAAAAAGTAGAGCATCTTTGTTAGAGATCGCAATTATAAGATATCAACATTGTAGTATAATTTAATATTTTTGCGAAATATTTATTTTTACCATAAAGATATAGGTTTGGCACTAAGTTTTAGAAATGATTTCGGGCAAGTGGCCACAGTGGTTGGCTAAGATGCCAAATTTTTGACCACGGCTTCATAGATTTCTCAGTTGACGGTAATATTATGGTGGGATTCATTTTTGAAGAAATTTGGAACAATAATTCTATATACTTATAAGAACAATCGACCCATTCAACCCTTCCGACAGATGGCATAACACCAGTGCAACTGCAGTGGGCTGTCGAAATTTCAAAAAATTGATGTGCGAATGATATTAGATTGGTAGACAGGTTAGGGTTACCTTCATGCCAAAAGCCGGCAAAAGAGTCTATATCCTGGCCAAGGAAATCAGACTCATCAATGTATCCTTTATAGAAAATGTTAGAAAGACTAATTGATCAACCTTTAAGAGGTAGTATACCAAGAAACGGCCTTCCAAGAGTACTTCATGCATATGTATTGCAAATGCAGTTTGCAGTGAAAATCTTCCTCGATAATAGCTTAACTTAGCCAGAGCTTATCTTCTCATTTTTAAATTTCAATGCGAAAAACGGTGGGGAATAGTACAATGCGTTGAATGTGAGTAGAGGCGCCTCACATTTCATATTATTGCTATCAATAATATTCAGGAAAAATTTAAGCCGGTTGCCGAGTGATAATCTGTGCAGATGTTGAAGCTCTCATAGTTGAGAGAAATTTCTTGGCAAAATCAAAGGTACCTTAACATCTTCAGCAATTGGACTGTTAAAAAGGGTCTCTAATAAATATAAGCGAGATCTGGTTTTATCCACCAGGGAGGAAAAACTTTCCGGAGGTGTATATACCATCGGTGGAAGGAACATATTTTTGGCATCCGGACGCACATCTGAATAAATTGCACTACCTTAAATGAAACGAGATTACTTAGTGAACAATCCAATAGCAAGACCGAATTATTCCCTAGGAAATCAGAATGGCAGGAATGTGTCTCCGGACTGTTAACATAGTTAGTTACCTAAGTCTAAAAGGCAGGAGCGTTAGATCTACTGTTCCGCAGCGTAGTTTCTTTTAGATTTTTAACTATTTACACCCTTTATAGGGTATTAGCTTTGACTTAGCTGACCGTGTAGTGTAGTATCAGGTTACTGTGTGATTTGACTGGTTTGGATGAAACTACAACACTGATGAACTTGTATCACTACTCGAATGTTACATACTCGTATTGCCAGATCAATACCAAAACGCCGCGTATCTTATATGTTTAGACATACGAAATTGGAACTGAAGCAGTTTAGCAGGGATGACACAAGTTCAAGGCACTTTGCCGATAGCTGATATCCAACTAAATGAGTTTTTAATCTGGATTTACAAATGACTTCACTTAGCAGTCGGTCTCTTACCATCTTAAGAGATAAGCTAGCGAACCTAGCCTAACCTATAGGAACCAGTAGACAGCACTGTAAAAGCAAATATCCGCGGAAATAGAACAACCAAGCTCTGGTTAACTTGAGTTTATTAACAAATTGAAATACTACTACTGCTGATTTTCGATGTATACTCGAGTGAATATTTGTTTTAATTGTATTTAAGAATCACCCCAATGTGAGCAGATGCATTCCAACTAAACATGCAAAGCCCCAAAAGCATCACTTACCACATGCTGCATGCCACATTCGTACTCTATACAATATGCAATAAACTCGTTGAGCGGAAATGCTCGCAGAAGGAGAATTTCGTTCGCAAGGTATTCTTCACATTGAAACCGACCGACGGTACAAACGCAGAGCTGTCAGCAAAGTTCAAATGAATGTTAAGTGAATATTTGTATGTGCGCAAGTAAATTAATATGTGTGAACATTTGTATGCACGCTTACCTTTCTCTGTGATGATGCTGTCGATTGGATATCCTGCCACAGGGCATTTGAGAAAAGAGGACTTTTCCGCCACAGTAGATAGCTTCGGCATCATGCGCACATATGGCACACCTGTGAGTGAGAAAAATAATATATATTTGAATAACCTTAAAGGTGTGTAAAGAAGTTAATCAAACAAATAAAAAATATGAATTTCAGCAAAAAGCGCGATGTTCATTTCCACAAATTGTTCAAGTATTTTAGGGCATCCTGTCAATCAGTCCTGGAGTGTTCTACGTGTATTATTAATATTTCTATGTATGCATATTTATATTAGCTCCACTCACCGTAGATGTTTAAGCGTGCCAAATGCGATGCTTCACTTGTCCGCGTTATTGCCTTGCACTCGTATTCGGCGCCATCTTCTGACTTTACTGCAGATATGTTGCAGTGGCTTATAACATCATCAAACATTGTAACATAATAGGGGAACTGTGGGACGGCATTTCGAACTCCTTACCTACAGCTGCAACCGAAACCATTGGTTTTCGGAAAGTGCAAAAGAACAGCTGGTACGACGAGGAGTGCCGTGTCGCAGTGGAGAGAAAACAGGCTGCCTACCTCGCAACGTTATGATCGACCACAACACGTGCGGGATGGGATAGATACCGAGAGTTGAAGAGGGATGCGCCAGAAGAAGGCGAATCCGATTCCCCAATCGATGACGATGGAGCAGAAGTTCCACTACCCGACCATGAAGAAGTTCGAATAGCAATTGCCCGCCTGAAAAACAACAAAGCGACAGGGGCCGATGGATTGCCGGCCGAGCTATTCAAACACGGCGGCGAAGAACTGATAAGGAGCATGCATCAGCTTCTTTGTAAAATATAGTCGGATGAAAGCATGCCCAACGATTGGAATTTAAGTGTGCTATGCCCAATCCATAAAAAAGGAGACCCCACAATCTGCGCCAACTATCGTGGGATAAGCCTCCTCAACATCGCATATAAGGTTCTATCGAGCGTATTGTGTGAAAGATTAAAGCCCACCGTCAACAAACTGATTGGACCTTATCAGTGTGGCTTCAGACCTGGCAAATCAATAACCGACCAGATATTCACCATGCGCCAAATCTTGGAAAAGACCCATCAAAGGAGAATCGACACTCACCGCCTAAAGGAGCTGCCTTTATGCCGCGGTGTCTGAATTTGGTATCCCCGCAAAACTAATACGGCTGTGTAAACTGACGTTGAGCAACACGAAAAGCTCCGTCAGGATCAGGAAGGACCTCTCCGAGCCGTTCTATACCAAACGAGGTTTCAGACAAGGCGACTCCCTATCGTGCGACTTCTTCAGTTTGCTGCTGTAGAAAATTATTAGAGCTGCAGAACTTAATCGAGCAGGTACAATCTTTTATATGTAAGAGTGTACAGCTGCTGGCGTATGCCGATGATATTGATATTGTTTGGGAATATCTATAGGGTTTGTCCAGAAAGTAATAGGACTGATTTTCTTCGGCCGCGCCTGTTCTTCGGAGCGTATTGCAGTTTGGTAGAAACACCCCCAGCAACAAAATTAACATTTACGAGTTTTTTCTCAACTTTTGTCAGTGATCCGTTTGCGAGAACATTTCTCTATTCGGATCTGCCTTGATTTTATACATGGAAGGCATCGTCGAAGAAATGGTTACGCAGAAAGCAAGACCAACAAGTAGATGGACATCCAGGTGTGTTCTCAACTAATGCCTTCGGACGAATTGACACAATCTACCCGAAAAACGACCATCGTTTCTACGTTTGGTTGCTATTGATTAATGAACGCGGTTCAACTTCATTTGAGTCATTGCGTACTGTGAATGGTACGGTGTGTGCAACTTTTTGAGAAGTAAGCTAGCAATTACAAATGCTGGAACACGCTAATCACTGGATCTGTCGATATTATGTTCCGCAATCTGTGCTTTCGAATACAAGGGGCAGAATGCTTGATTCTAATAATTCCTTTAATTTCTAACGATTTTCCATTTCAGTTCAAACGTATTCCGTTTCCAGTGGAAATTGCATTTGAGATGACAATCAACAGGAAACAAGGATAATTGCATAGTGTGTAGCATAAATTTGGAAATGCTCTGTTTTTCACACGGTCAGATGTACGTGGCGTACTCACGAGGTGCGTTACATTGTAAAAAATGCAACGTTAAATTTAACTTTCTTTTAATTTCAAAATACATAATTTCAAGTAGGACAACGGCTGCGTGGCCAGCTAGTTATGAAATAAAATCAAGTAAATGCCATAATTAGCATTACACTCACCTCCTAGTCGCAATTTCGCTGTGGCTTGGGCCGACTCCACATCATTTTCACAATACCCTGATACATCTCTGTGCACTGTGGAGAGTAGACGGACGCATGCGCCGGAAAGCAGTGGCTGACTGAGCCAAATAACACACTGTTTTGGGAAGCCCGAAATGCAGCAAATCTAATGAAAACAACACATATCTACGGTTAGAGCTACACAATGACGCCCATCATTACGCTAATTGTGCGAAATTTAATTAAGTTTTTTGTGTGCTTCAATAAATTTCGCGAATTTAAGTGCGAAATTTAAGTGAGTTTTTTGTTTATTTAAAATAAATTTCGTGAATATTCAATTCAATTTTCGCCTTCTGGCTATGGAACTCACCAAGTTTGCGGTTTTGACAAGATTCAATGTTTGCATGGTGGGTTGGATGCTGGCAGTAAGCGGTGATATAACAGCTATTTTTACTTCCAAAGTTTCGCTGCCTTCCGAGTTGGTGGCAGTGCAGAAGAACTCCGCTGTCGGACCGATCGACTGCGAATATAATTAGCGTGCCTTCCTTGATTTTTGCACGACCGTTGCAAGCAAATTCTCAATGGACTCCTCGTTGTTTGGTCGTTTCGTATGTCAGCTGTAAGTAATTTGCAGTATGTTGAAATATGTGGACTATTTATTATATTTAGCAAATGTAGAGGCTATGGAAAACTTATACTTTTCTTCCCTAAACTCTTGGTTTGATTTCTTGAGAATATTTATTTGGCAGCGAAGTTTTGTATTCGTGAAGAACTTCGCAAGTTATTTAAAATTCTGGATAATTACTTGGCTTAATGAGCCGTTAAGTGGGTAGGTAATCTGCAATTTTTGTAACCCCAAATTAGTTATAAAGCCTCCGGACACATTTTGAAATCATATAGTACTGCTATAAACAAAATATAGTAAGGTTTTGTTTGAAACTTTAGAAATCTTAATTGCTTCCTCAAAATCTATGTCGTCCTATTGAAAGTAAGCCCAATAAGCACCAATTGACTTGTGCTAACGTTTTTTTAATGCTCGAAACATTTGTCAAAGGTCAGTTTCCGAAAAGCCTTTAATGCGCGTGGCGATTTACGTTTACTATCTTCAATTGACACAAAAGGGTTTTCCGGAGTGGCCGTTTGAGTTTTCTGAATAACCACAATTCAAAAGAATCAATGCAGTATGCATTATCGACGGTGCATTATTGTAGTGCGAAAATCAGAAGATGTCGGCCCATAATTCCGACCTATTTTTGCGAATACCTTCGCGCAAACGACGCATAACCCTAAAATAGTTTTCCTTGTTGACAGTTTGCTCACTGATCTTTCCGATATTCCAACAATGCCAGTTAGTTTCTAATATTGGGTTGTCAAAAAAGTCTTGCGGTATTTTTATTGAATCAAGCTTCTTCAAATGGTTTATAACGGTTTGATGACTACTATGCCGGTCTCTTTCGACCAATTCAGCGATTTTATCGCAATTTTCGATGACAGGCCTTCCGGGGCGTGGCGCATCTTCGACCACCTCTACACCAGAACGAAAACGTTGAAACCATCTTTGTGCAGTGGAAATGGAAACTGTATCGGGTCCACAAACTCCACAAGTTTTATTGGCGGCTTGAGATGCATTTTTGCCTTTATCGTAGTAGTACTGTAAAATATGCCGTATTTTCTCTTTATTTTGCTCCATGTTTGCGACGCCGTAACTCACGAACGACTTAAAAGAAACGAAAATCAATCAAACGCATGTAAGCGCGTGAAATGAGTTTCCAAAAAGGTATAGCATGACCCGATGCGATGAATAAAGCTAGAACTACGCGCTTTCAGCGCCAACCCAATATATATAGAACGTTAGGAAGCTTTTTTTTGTTAATATTGCGCAAACCTACTAAAAATGGTTTCCGTTAACTCGCATAGGCCTAATAAACATAAATATTTTCGAACTTTTGGTTGACTTTATACCGCCTATATCAATGAATAGTTTTTTTTTTATCTAATAACAGTTAATTCTTGTGCCTAAATTGAATCAAATTGAATAAATACGTCGCCTAGCTCCCATGTACCTAATATAAGAATTTTGAAATCCGTTCGACTTTTTTGTGACTCTTCTTAATAAAACGCTGAGAAATATGCGTTTATTGGCCAATTTGTAGGTTATTTGAATGAAATTTTGAGATATATTGTTCTGGTAATGCTTTGTTCTAATGCCAAAATTGGACAATTTTACCTTATATAACCAATATATGAATTTCAAACATTTGAGTTGCTTTATACCGTACGTATCGGATGACGCAGTTTCAAGGTTTCGATTGAAGATTTTCTGAAGGATTTCTATCTTGTACTATGTCTGCGATAACAGGAAACGAGATGGTTGTGCCCATATCTCTCGGAAGTAAATGGGTTTGGTTTCGTTTGAGAAAGAAAAACTTAATCTTAGTTCCACAGGACGAGATCTCATTTACAAAACAATTATTTTAGATTGGGCGCCTGCCTATTACGATACATAAGCAGGTATGAAGTGAGAAAATTCCGTGTTGTTGCTAATGCCACTGTTTGTGGTGGTCGCTATTGTAGGCGTATAGTATGTTGTTGCCGGTATATTGCTTGCCGAGGCATATTAAAATACTGAATGTCAATGTACTCGAGCGTATCAACTGTAATATGTTCCTATATGCGACTGCGTATGTAGACAAGGCAAAAACTGTCTCAACACATATTTATCACAAATAATAAATGCAGCACACAAAAAGGCGCGTACGTCTAACAGCCACAATGTGAAGTAGCGCTCATTTTTCCCAGACCAATAGGGTCGCTTGAGTATTTCTACTGTCGGTTGAGTTTCTTGCCGGTTCTATGAAACACAAACTCACTCGCCTATGACCGCACTACATCTCACAATTTCTAGACATTTTTGTTTATTTTTTGCTTCGCTCTGGTCGCTTTTTCTTCTTTTTTTTATGTCATTCTGGTTTTTAGGGTTTCTGCTCCTTAATTTTCTGCTTTTTACATTTTCCCTTTGTGTTTCGCTTGGCACAGTTGGCTTCCACGGTTCCAGCGTGCAACGGGACAGTTGCAGCAGTCATGTGTGTTAAATTATTTCCCTGCTTGGTCCTAACATGGTTGCCCTTACTCTTCGCCAACTACTGTAGTTGCTGGTCGGTTGGGCTTTGTCTTAGTTTGCCGACAAACGACAAACTTTTACGCAAATATGCACAACATTACATTGCAAACATTTCGTCACATACATACATGTGGTAAGTGAGCGGAGGTGGCGGTATTTGAGTCCGTAGTGCTTATGAGGGCACCCCCATATTTTCTGCTTCCAAGTATATCTTAAACTCTTAACTCTCCCCATTCGTTTAAATTTTGTCAATTTTAATTATCCGCCGTTATTTCATTAGTTTAAAGTGCTTTTCGTGTCAAAATTTTAAAATCTTACGACGACCCCACGATAACATGGATAACGAAAGTGATCAGAAATCTTCCAAACCTGTGGGAAGAAGCAAAACTGAAGGTGGGTTCCCAAGCCAATGTAACCATTCCTCGAGTGGTGTACCCGGAACATGCTCTGCCGTTGCTGCAACGACAGACTTCGGTCGTGCCAACTAGCGACTGGAACGACGATGAAGGCCAAAGCTACATCCTCCAGATTAATAAGGCTGCAGAGGATATTCCGTCCCTACTCTATTGTTTTAATAAAGGAGTCTAGTAGTAACTAACAAGGACGCAGACGCAAAGTACGGGAGTGCTTCAACTGGGCCAAGTTAGAAGAAAGCGATGACAATTGAAAGGAATATAAAGATTTTCTAAAGGACTACAAGAAGTTGGTGCGCAAGACAAAGCGAGACTTCTGAAAACACTTTTGCTATGGATTTGAAAAGACCCAGGAGTTGTTGAGACTTAGGAAACTATTATCCGAAAGTCCCACCTTGACCAGTCTAATTCGCAAAGGTAGCGGAGAGTAGACGGACAACATCCAGGACTCGTTAGAAGACCTAGTCAGTGTACACTTTCCAGACTATAAGGATGCGGTTAGTCCTAATTACGCAGAGAGTAGTGCAGTAAACGTTCCCGAACACATCTTTATGGAGAACAAAATAGAATGGGCTATCCGACTGCACTGCATACAGTAGTACTTAATATCGAAAGGAATACTGAATATAGAAGAAACGCTCTTGGAGTAATTCTGGAGCGTTCAACAACGTCTTTACGGAATTTATTCTAATAGTACATATCTAGTAAATAGGTTTTGATCCTGCTATACAACGCTGGATCAGAAGCCTTTTGACCTTTAGATGAATAAAACGACGCTAAAATGACCAAGGAAGTCTGTAGAGATACCCTCAAAGATGAATTCGTAAGGAACTGGGAAAGCAAAGCCCCTAAGATAGTTAAATATGCGGAGGACATTGCCATCTTAATAAAGGGTAGGTATCTACAGACTATTAGCAGTATTATGAAGAACACTCTCAATAGCAAAATCGACGTGACGAATACTATCTGCAGGATAATTTACATATAGAACCTTCCGTCATATAGAACCTTCGATCATACATAGCTCGGTGGTAAATTTCTATTGGCATTCGATAGAAGAGACTGTAGGAAAATAATTGGAATACTAACTGGTCATTGTTTGGTGGCAGTACACGGTCGTAGACGGTGTCCCGTCTTTGCCATTACTTGTTATGCCCATTAGCTATAATTGGTGGATGAATGTGTGATTGAAACCTTGTGAAAGGCTAGATTAGGGATATCAATACCGATTGACACCGAATATGTAATTAATTTCGGAGGTTTCTGGCATAAATAGTGAAAATGGTTATTCATCATCACTTAAGCATACAAGTAAGAATGTGTTTTTATTTGATTTCAGCTCTGTAGGAATTTATATATTTTCATTCAACAAAATCCAGTTATAGATTATTATCCCTTGTGGCAAATTAAGCGTTGCAGGTAAAATTTAAACAGCAAGCATTAAATGAAAATGCATGTGCAATAATTACCGATAGACTAGCTTCGGGTTCACGTATGCCACTCATGGCCACAACGGGATCGCCCAACGTGCCACCACACTTGTGGCCTTCTCATTCATAAAGGGCGGCACAAGTTCACGCATTTCTGTGGAATATAAAAAGAGAAAGTAAAAGATGGAGAGTGTTAAAATATTAAAACCAAAAAATATTATAACGGCATACCAATAATACACTTGCTTATAGAAACGAGCTACCAACAAAACAAAAATACCTGCAAAGAACTCAATGCAAATGAAATAGGATTTAACGGCAATTACGTATGCATGTGCATTCCACACATTAAATAGTTCTTGTTTATTTGTTTGTTTATTTGCGCTCGTACGCGCTTTTAAGTACTTTTCAAGGGCCTCTAGCGTATACTCATTGCAAGCTTCATGTCTAGGTTGCGTTTGGCTTTTAGCTTCGAAGCTATCGCTAATTAATTTGACGATGTAATTAACACACCGCAACACGCGATTGGTGTAGTATGTGGTCATCATGGTACAGTGTTGATCAAATCATTAGAAACGCATTCGCAGAGGTTTGCGAAGGAAAATTCGTAAAATCTTACTCAGGTGCTTTCAATAATCAGGTTACATTTCCAAATTAAATATTCTTCATTTCTCACCTCCACCAAAAAAACCCTAACCGAAAAGATTCGAAATGTCTCAGTCAAATAGGATTTAAAGAGCCGAAGCCCGTCGAAAGTTACTCGACGTCAAAAAAAATTGGAGCAAGTAACTAAAAAATAATTGCCTGACTATAAAGTTCATAATTGCAAAACCTCAAAAACTTTACCTTCTAATTATGAGTATACCTTCTAACTTCCAATTGAGGGTAGTTTTTTCGTTCTATCATTTCAGCTTAAGCTAACGTAAGGAGAAACTATTGTACTTTTGAAAACTTTAATTGCTCAAAGAAGGATCTCCTGGCTTCTGCAGTTTTCCCTCACTCAACGCTTAAATATACAAATTACATGTTGATCAGATATCCTTTGACAAAATTGAGCCTTAAATTCCGAGAAGAGAAGAGCCTTTAGGATTAGCTATGAAAATATTTTCAAGACAGATCGTTATAATTTTTGGATTGACTACAGAAAATAATATAAAAAAGAAAAGAAAGAAATGCTGAATCAGCTGCAATAATTCTCTAAGCTATTATTTAATTTTCGACACACTTCACCTTTTTGACTGCATTGACAATAGCTTTCCATTGCACGCGGTGTTTAAATTCGGCATCCCGTGCGAAACCATACTGATATGCAAAAGGACGTTCGCCACAATTATCAGCACCGTCAAAATCAGGAATGACCTCTCCGAGCCGTTTTTTGCCAAACGTGATTTTAGACAGGGTGATTCTTCTACATAATAATGGCAAAAGTGATACGTGGCACTAATCTGAACCACAGTGGCACCGTCTAAAAACTATAAGTATAATGCAAATAGGATACGCAGATGATATTGACATAATGACTAGACCTGTCAGCACTAGCCAAAACAAAATGCAAACGAAGTAGGTGTTGTGGAGACCATCGATTCCTTCCTTGAACTACGTCGAAGTTGACAACTATTAGTTTGAAGCGAAGGACGTTGTATATCTTGGAACCAACAAACAATATAATCTAATATTAAGCAGATCATTATCACAATGAACAAAAATAACGCTTTAAAAATATCTTATCATTTCCGTTCAATTACACGTTGCAGAGACATGAAGGAGGATGAACCGAGATGGAAAGATCTTGGAGCATTCGAGAGAACTCTTTTCGGATTTTCTTGGGGCCGCCCGCGTACAACCGCCGTGATCTCGCCAAGGATAGAAGCAACTGGGGAAGTTTGGAGTGCTTGGCCTAGACAGACCTACACCAGTAGTGACAAAGAAGGATGTAAATAATAAGCTCTGAATGAATCCACTAATGTGAAGTTACAAAGTTGTTAGTAACAATAAATAGTAAGTGACCGAAAGTATAGGCGTCGAAGACAAAGCCAAACCTGTAAAGCCTTTTGTAGTAGAGCAAATGGGAAAATATAACACAGTGCAGCTACCCTTAGATATCCCAAGATATCTAACAGATCTCTGTTGGTAACTTGAAACGCACCAAATTAACCTACATAACTCTATTGAATTTGCAATGAAACACTATCGATATTTTGCACAACACTGTACAGAGGTGAAATAATAATTGAAACGATAGTAAAACCAAATGATTATTGGTGAGAAATTGCAGAATATCGACTTACTTCAAACTTTTTTCAATTAATTCGCGATATACTATATTTCATCATGATTGTCATGTCATGAATATGACAAAAAATTTATAATTTTTTTCTTGAGTTACGCGGTTCTTGTCGCAAACACTTAATATGTACATACTTAGAACACGCAAGTAAAATATACATGCTTGGATATCAACAAACTAAATGCCGTAAGGTGAGACCAAGCGTGGATGGCTTGCGATGCTACATGGCCACTATTTGTTGTTGCTGTAATGAACTTACCAGTCAATTGAATTTTGCCCATATTGCTGCTCACAACGCAGTCCTGCGTCAACTTGTGTGGGAGCGGCAGCGATAAACTTTGTGCGCATCGGTGCGAGTGATGTTGTACACCAGAAGTTCGCCGTTCGGTAGCATATGATTTTACCCATCTAAAAATAGAGAGTAACGATTGTGAGAAAATGTGTACAAAGAAGCGATAAAACGAATTGGCAAAAGTCCACTAAACCGTAAGGAAATGTGGTGTGCAAAAATGTATTCATTTGTTTTATTTTACTGCTGCTTTCATTTGTTGATTCGTTGTCAAACTTTTTTCGCTAGATACTTAACTACAACTAAATGCGCTCATCCACGAATGCATTCCTAATAACTCAGGGCACTCAAATGTGACTCGGTATTAAAATAGTTTTGGTCAGTTGCGGCAAATAATAATAATAAAGTTTTCAACAAGGATTGTATGTGGAGCGAGCTAGCTCGATGAAAGATGGACAATGGCCGAGTAAGCCCTTGGTCGGTGCGGGTGTTCCATACTGAAACTCCGAGCTTTCAAAACTCGTAGCGCTGGAGACGGAAGTCTGAAAGTGTAGCGTGGAGGAGGAAACCTGTTGTTGACTGCTGATGGCTGGTTGTGCTTTGGTGATGAATGGCGCTCTTGGTTTGGCGTTTTTCACTGCTCTTTTTTGGTTCACTAAATCTGCAAATGTTTTTTATAGACTAATGAAATGCAAATAGTTGCGTAGATTAAATTTTGACATGGGTTTGTATTCTTTTTTTTTGGAATTTCGAAAGTAGTTGGAATTTTAGAACTTTTGTAACATAATACTGATATTCCTTTTTAGGCATTTCCTAAACAAATATGCTTCAAGCTGATTTTAGAGAAGGTTTTTAGTAACTGCTCTTGACATTCACGTTGTGAGCTTTTTTTCCATAACGATTAATTGGGATTAATTATAATTTTTTGTATATATGACTTCTCTCATAGTGACCTCACTGTACTTTTAATTATTTAAACATATAATTTCTACTCGCCTCCTTCTAGCGAGGGATATATATTGAAATTCGGTTCCTACAGCTATGATATTACCGTTACATATTCCTTAACAAACGACAGAATATTACATTTAATTAACACATTGCTGCCAATAAAAGCTCCTTGATTTTGCACTTCCGGTTCGTAACGTTGATTTACAACTGCAAAAAAGAAGAACATGCAAATGCATTAATTACTCAAATCACAACAACAAGACATACAACTATCTATTAGCACATTACTGAAAAAAAACGTACCGCAACATACATTTGTGTGCATGTATTTCCTAACTAATTCGGGATACATAAATTATTTCTAAAAGCCCGTTAATGGCGAAAGCGGTAATTAAAATAAATATTTACGAAGTACTGTAAAGTTGAGTAATAATTACAAAAATGTTTTATACAGATGGGTGTGATAAACGCTTGACGTGTTGAAATCAGTCTAAAATGAAAAGTAATATTCTCAACGTTCCCATGACAGTCGGGTCTACTGGAACTGACCAGGTTTTTTACCGACTGTCGATTCGGCAACATTACTCAAGCTCATATACATAATACTTTCTGTGGCTTAAAAACAACAATTCAAATTTGCACCTGCATGAGTGAACATTTATCAGAAAAGCGATGTTAAGGAACTCGCATGCATCTCCAAAATTTGTCTTCGGGAACTCATTGAATCATTATACCGTTTTGGTTGTTGTAAATGAATTCAATTCGTCCATTCCTCTGTTAAAGTTTTTGAACTTGAATGACTGTGAAAGCTAACGAAATATCAAGTTACAGCTCAGTTAATTTCTTAGCAGTAAAATCCGAATAAATTGACAAAAGTTCCTTGAAATGTAATTGAACTCGATATTTCACTTCAAACTTTATGAGCACATATTGACATCACTTTTTTGGATTGTTGCAATATTAGTTAGGTGTAAATTTGCAATCGAAAATAAAATGAGTTACAATATAAGCAGTAAAAGAACTTCCCGGTTTTTTGGACAATTTCGTGAAGATATCTTAACAAATGTAATATATTTCCATAGAACGGCTGGACTTTGTATGTAAGCTACATGCTATAGTGGTCCGATATCGACGGTTTAGTCTAATTAACAGTTTCTTAGGGGGAAAAGGACAAGGGCGAAATTTCAGATTGATATCTCAAAAAAGGAATAGGCCACGTCCAGCACGCAGTGAATAAAATATAGCAGTCTTAGTTGAGAGTGTATACGAAGACCGTGGAGAGTCGATTCGGTGCCGTTCGCAGGGAGGAACGACTTGGCACATTTTACGTTGACATCTTAAATTGAAAGACAAAATACAGCCAAATTACGCCCATTTCTGGCTCAATGAAGAAAGCAAAATTGCTACATTTGGGAGAAAGAACAACTTGAAAAGATTCAATAGCTGTCATTTAGAGAAAACAACAATGTGATGTGGTTTGTGAGCTGGTGGAATCATCGGTCTATATTTCTTCAAGAATGATGCCGGTGAGAACGTAACTGTCAATAGCGACCGTTATCGCGCTATGGTAACCGACTATTTGATGCCTGAAATAGAAGTAGAACCTCGTGATCTCGGTCACATTTGGTTTCAACAAGACGTCACCACTCAATCAATAGATTTTGGGCCAGTCGATTGACCGCAAGATCGTGATGACACACAGTTAAATTTTTTCCTGTGAGAATATGTGAAGTCTAAAGTCTACGCGGACAATCCCGCTTCGATTTAGGTCTTGGATCAAAATATCACGGGTGTCATTCAGCAGTTACCAGTCAAAATGCTCAAACGAGTCATCGAAAATTGGGCTGAACGGATGGATCACATCTGAAACGGAGCCGCAGACAACATTTGAAAGAGATAAATACCAGAGAATGTTCTTTCGAACGATAATATATATCCCATTAGATTCGAAATGGATCACCCTGTAGAATCTCTTATGTTCACTTTGGTTGTTAAAAACTTCGTGACTAACTTAAGTCAGTCAGTTTTTTGCTTTTTCCATGATAGAATATTAGACTTACAAGTAGCCTCAAATAGTCCACTGAGACCTTCTCACACTCAAATTTCGTCTATTTAAAAGAATAAGTTTTCAAACCATATGCGGTAATACATATTTGTTAAAGACTTCTGGTTAGCATTTTGAGCTCTGTTAACATTTTGTGAATGCACTTACATGACTGTACATACATATGTATATATGTATGTGCAACTAACACTGATCTACAAAGTGCAACTGCTTGAGTAAGTAAATATTACAATGTCTAACCTATTTAAGCCGTTTTAAAATGCTTGAAATAAACCTTCAACTCGGCGGCGGGTACAAGGGTTCACAGTGAACAATCACTTCCGCAGCTCTGGTAAGTTGATTCTCCCACGATTTCATCACACAAAATACTAAATACCGCATAGTTATATGCTCTTATTACTATTTCTTTATTACCTTTGGTTCTATTTCAGCAAGGATACTCGTATGAACGTGATTCTTACTGCGGCAGTTCTGCAACATTTTGTAAAAATTGTGCCAATGCCAAATGCCAAACTGCAAGATTACAAATGCTTGCATTCTTATGCTATAATCATGCTAATATGTGTTTTGGTGCATATGTTGCTGGGAATAAACGCACTTCCAAATGTATATATGTAAAAAGAGATGGTTAAGCTAGAATACTTTTGGAAATCTAAGCTTATAACCTAGTTTTGAATAGGATTGTTATTAAACAAAGTAAGGATAAATAAAAAATGGTAAAATGTGTCTCCGAATTAGAATAGATGTGGAGTCACATCTGAAAAGAAAGAAGCTTCGATGGATCCACTCATACATATTCGGTTTAAGGGTTTGCTGAAGTCTAATTGCAATGTCTGCTTACCAACAATGCGGCTGCGAGCAGCTCGCCATATAAATGTGTATAAAATCTTATACTATTCCAGCGAGGTTATGCGCTAGGTTGAAGCCCGCCACAAACGAATCCCAATAGGAAAAAAACAACAGCCTGAAAGACACCTCTTTTGAAGACGGCCCCAGCACATTGGACCGTAGAGAGAAAGAAGACAGCCTACCTCGTAATGCTACGATCGGCCGCAACACGAGCAGGGTGGGATAGATATCGAGAGCTATTCAAATACGGACCGAAGCTATTCAAATACGGATAAGGTGAATGTATCAGCTTATTTGCAAAATATGGATTATTGTAATTACTATTCGAACTTCATTATAGTCGGGCAATGTTCAGCGAATCTGGAGACCACAGCTGCGCGGGCTAGGCCATGTTATCCGTATTGATGAATACATTCCTGGTTTGATGGTTTTAGATTCAGTACCCACCAGTGGAAGCAGAGAAGGAGGAAGACCTCCACTCCGTTGAAGGGACCAGGGGGAGAAGGACCTGGCTTCGCTTGGAATCCCCAGTTGGCGTCAAATAACGAAAAGAAGAAACGACTTGTTAACTCGGCTATAACCTCGTAAGCGGTGTCTGTGCCAATAAAGAAGAAAAGCCCCTCAGTTTTTAAGATATCGATCCATTCGTCCTTTTCACCGGCGGTAACGCTCGGACCACTACAACATATAGCGTAAATTGAAAGCTTTTGAAGAAATATTTTCAAGACATTTGGAATGGCTTATTGCCTAAACCATTCGAACTGAACGATCGAGTTCTAGTTCTTCAAAGAACTTATAATCTTATTAAAGGTATTGCTGAAATTTGGATAAATAATTTCATTTGATGAAACTGAACAAACCTCTTATTTTTGTCATTCAGAAGTTTCTCGGTTTTCTTTATTTTGGCCACCCAAAACTTTGTTACTTTCCATCTAAGATATATGTATGTACTGCATTCTTATAAAATTTCTACTATATGCAGCTTTAGAAAACTCTGTGTTTTAATGCAGCAGTACCAATTTTGGCGGCAGTCAGTTGCCGTATTCAAACTATGGTCAGAAATAACAAACAAGCACCGCAACAACGCTAGTCGTCCCATAAGAGGTAACGTCAGCATTACGCAAACATAACAACTCCCGCGTAATTGCAAGTGTGTATATAGATATATATACATTGAGTATATATACATATGTGTGTGTACATGTGAGGATATATAACCACAAAGAGCGCAGCACCTAATTGCATCCTTGCACGTTTCGAGGCGGCCAACCGAACGACCAAACGACATGTGAGGCAAACTCACATTTCTCGCTGGTAATTTGAATTTTTGGCTCGTCAACTGCAGCAGTGCAGCAACAAAAACCGCATGCTGTACACAAAACAACAACTAAAAAGCAAAAAAAAACAGAAAACCGGAATGCAATTTGAACGAAAAGCAGTGAAAAGGACGCACGGACAACGCTTAATATACATAAATATGTACGCCTACTGTCAACTCCCGCACACTTGACCACCATCACCGCTGCTGCTATCACATCGGTTCAAATTTGTTGGGCTTGTTTGCAGCAAGCAAGAAAGCAGATAAGAGTGCAAAAAACGTTCAATACTAGCGTTGATAATATCATATACACGAGCGGGATCCGATAAGTTTTAAATTTCGATAGCCGAATTACCGTAAGAGAAATTTAGTACCGATTCAGTCTAATCGGACTCCGTGTTTGTTTTAACCGAATTTAGAGTATGTCGCGGCTGTTGCGTGATGAAAGGAAACGTGGTATTTTCTCGGCAAATGTGCGCCGAAGAAGGTATATTGCCCTATAATGAATGTCAACCATTTCTAAGATTCATTATGTATAGTATGTATAAATCGTCTAGGGTAAGCCCTGCGCCATATTTGGTCAATAAGGTGGACTTCGTTTTGTTTCCATATTTAAATAAAAATATTAGTAGTTGAAGAATCATTGGGCCAAACGTATCGAGATAAAATTGTTATATTTTGAAAAATAAATTTCCATTTTTCAAATTGTAGACTATGTACGAACTAAACGGACCGCCCTCGTGAGTGTCTGTGGGCGCTGGTTCAGAACATGAGCAGAGTAAAAGGTTCTGCCTTTATTCTGGCTATAACACCCCAAGCGGAGTGTTCGGTGTGTTCTCCTCAACATGGCTATCCTTCATAAAACTCTCTCTACACAATTCCGCTGTTTTTACTGCCCAGGCGTATGCAGTAGGCATGAATTTGATGGTAAAGTAGAGTTTCGTGCGGTATTCTTCAACAAATACGATCAATGCCTTCCACATAGCCTCAGCAGCGATGCATTAGTTGTTTTTTACAATTATTATTTTTTTTTCAATACAAATTCAAAGTACTGACATTATAAAGCACACAAAAACTGAAGAAACAGACAAGCAAAAGAAGTGTGTATTGTGGTAAGTCGCAGGAAATTTTTCCAGCTGTTGTGGTCCTAATATTGTGCATCCAAAGCATCGAAAAACTTAAACGATTGATAGATAGGTATCATTTGAATTTTTTTAGAATTCGCATTTATTACTTCTCATTTTTAAATCAATTATGGACAACAGTGTAACACAGTAAAGCAATAATGCTTTCCCAATTTTGATTACCCTATATACAGTAGCGGACAAAAAACGGGACACTTCGTTTTAGTGACTGTAAATGTTTCCGAAGTAAGCGGAGTGACATTCAGAACCGATTCAAAACAGCTGCTGACATAAGAAACGAAGTTCAAGATCTGAATGATAACAAAATCAGTTCGCCCAATGTTTGACGGCGCCTTCAAGAAGCCGGGAAAACCGCCCGTCGAACTGCCAAAAAGCCATTATTGACAAAATATAAATGCGACAAAAACAAATGGATAAACTGCACAAAGCCCGGATCAAAGAAAATTGGATTTTTAGGTTAATCAAAAATTCAACTCTTCGGTTCAGATGGAATAATAGTGTCTTCCAATTTTGAACACCTCAATAATAAGGTGTCAGATGTACCGTAGATAGGGATAGTCGATGCCTTTGCTATAATGGTGTTGAAAACTTGGCCTTGGTTGATGGAAATGTCAACGGAATTAATTACCAACAGCTTTTACAAAAAAACTTGGTCTCTTCCTTCTTTTGGAACATTGCTAACGCAAGAGGCCTGCCTAGTTTAGATTAACTACTATCCGGGAGTCCATTTATTACTCTTAGAATTGAGTACCAGTTGTATCGAATTTAAAAGTCCCTACTTCAATAAAAATAAGTCTAAGTCGCTCATAAGCAATCCCTTTCGACCACATACGTTTTTAGACGGTCTACAGTGAATTTTCTTAGAAACCCCAGTTAAATTTTTCTGGTTTTTCAAGAATCTTTGAGGGCAAAAGATGGAGATCGCATGTAAGGTGGGTCAAATTCTGAATTGTATTAATGCAATCACGCATAATATTGGCTTCGTCGGCTAAGCTAGAGTTGACGGTAAGGAAAGTTAGGCTAAAAGGAAGTGATTGCCCACCAGTAGCTTGCTTTGGCCAATGGAAGAAGACTGTTGTTTCCTCTATATGGCAAATTATTTTGCTGGTGAACAACTTTTTTCAAGAAAAACTTGTGAAAAATTACTTTCCTGCTTTTTGTCCGTACGGATAAGGGAACTTTCAGATATACTTCTTCTTCCTTTTTCCCTAATATCAAACATAGCTCTTTAAAAACGCAAATAAACGCATGCAAAATATCCACAATACACAAAACCGAATTTGCACTAATAAATATTGGTGGCAGGAAATTCTGCCAAACCAAATTGTGGTACAGCCCTTGTAGTTACTGCTTGATATGAGAAGAACAAAATACAGGCAAGTTTGTATCCAAATGAGTGTAGTCAACATGAGGGTGTATGAGTGTTTTTCTACATTTGAGCCCACTGGACAGTAAAACCATTCGACAAGATACTGGAACTGGAGTTGGGGTTATGCGAAATAAAAAAATAAAAACACGGAGAGAAAGATAGTTGCCACACAACAACAGCAGCAAAGTGTATTACAGCAAACAATAGTATGTAAGTGTGTGTGTGTGTATAGATTGTATGAGAAATTTCGAAGCTGTCAACTTTGCAATTTTCATTTTCACTTATCGACTGATTGAAGTGTTGCATGAAAGATTCTCAGCGTGTGTTTGTGTGGGTTGTTAGGATTCACTTTGACGCAAGTCGCCTACGTCTGGGCATAATTTTTCTGTTTTTCCCACCTATGCTGGCTGAACTTTCAGTTTCACATTTACCGTTATCAGCCCATAGCGTTCCCGCTGCCAGGTTTTAGGCATACAAATTGCATGTCGCGTATACGCAGTGGCAGTCTATCTTTATCACGATATGTGGGTGTATAAAGGGCTGGGAATGTATGTGAATGTATTTTTAAATGAAAGCGTAAGTACGTAAAATGCCCAGAAATATCAGTAAAATCTGTGTAATTTACAAGGTTCTGATTACCGGTTTGAAATAACTGTAGAGTTGTTTATTTGATTGCTCGTGATGTATGCTGCGAAAGAATGGAGTCATTTTCACACAAGTGAGGAAAGTTCTTTGATCGCCATTCACTTGGGAGTGGCCAGAAACGATTCTTTTACATATGGTTCAAGCAGCTCACGACTTCCGGTCTTTGACCAAGTATCCTTTGGGTAGCCAAAAAACATCTGAAGAAG
This sequence comes from Bactrocera dorsalis, assembly GCF_023373825.1. NCBI lineage: Eukaryota > Metazoa > Arthropoda > Insecta > Diptera > Tephritidae > Bactrocera > Bactrocera dorsalis. The sequence continues at coordinate 26,838,615 of NC_064303.1, read as the reverse complement.
GGCAAAAGTGAAATGGAGAAACATCTCTTACCAGGGTTGTGCGATGCTTTTGAAACAAAGAAAAGAGCTTCGAACGAGAGATCCCTTTTTGTTGACGACGACGGTAAACGTATTAAAGATTACGAATTAATATTGGTTGATGTCCTTGTAACAGTAAATGCTGATATCTTCGCCGTCCAAAAAATGCGATAGACGAGACAAAGGCTGAGGTGAGTAGGTCCTTGGGGCTTTTACTACAGTGGCCATGCAAAGTAGCGCAAATTCGGTGTGAGATTCGTGGTGGAAGAGAGACTTCTTCGCCGCGTTATGGCATTCACCCTGGTGAATTAGTGTCTAGCCACACTCCGCCTCAAAGCGAAGTTCTCCAAAATATCGCTGATTTGAAGGACAATGAGATCAAAGATGTTTTCTATGAACGCACCTATGAGAGCTACCCCGTCACTTTGTGGAAATCGTGCTTGGTGACTTTAACGTCAGGGTGGGCAAAAAGGTATCTTAGCCACAGTGGTCGAGAAATTCAGGCTCCACGAGGAAACGCCCCCAAATGGGTTGAGTCTGATCGACTTCGCCGGAGACCGAAATATGGTTATCTGTGTCGCTGCGGAGAGAAAAAAAATTGCCTACCTCGCAGCGTTACAATCGAACACACCACAAGCGGGATGTGATGGATACCGAGAGTTGAAGAAGGAAGCGAGACGCATTTGAAGACAGACAGAGAAAGAGGCCGAAATGCATGAGTATGAAGAGCTTGACAAGCTGGCCGAAAGGGGAAATGCTCGAAAATTCTACGAAAAAATTCAGCGACTAACAGAAGGTTTTAAGACCGGAGCATACTCTTGTAAAACCCAAGAAAATGTTCTAGTAACTTATGTCTAGAGCATACTTAATTTATGGAGGGAATACTTCTTCAGCTTGCTGAATGGCAGTGAAAGCATAACGCCAAGAGAAAGCGAACTCGATTCCCCAATAATTGTACTGTGTTGTCTTGGAAAAGACCTGTGAAAAGAGAATCGGCCCACGACTCAAAATCCAACGTAGAATAACTCTTACTCACAGGTGGGTCAAACCAAGTCAACGGTCTATGAAAATTTTGATAAATCTCCGATTTTGAAAATTAGCAATTTTTAAAAATTAAAATTATTTTCTAATAAACTATTGGAGATAAATCGATGAAATTTTGTGAAGAGAAATGTAAGTGCTATATTAAATATAAATATTTTTTCATGATCCATTTGTTTAAATAATAATAATATTTAACATAATTTTTTGTAAAAAAACAATTAAAATTTTTTACGTGTTCTTCACACTAAAGAAATTGAAAAGTATGTAACACAACACGGAAAATATTAACCTTTAACAATCTGCAAAAAAATGTTTGTTCATTCATACCATTGCAAAGATATTGAATTTTTTGTCCCCCTACCGCTCTTAAAGTAAAGTCTTCTTTTCGTTGAAAAAAAAAACTATATAAGTCACTCATTATTCCCGTCCTGTTATATGATGCAGAGGCATGGACTATGACAACAACTGATGAGTCTACGTTGCGAGCTTTCGAAAGAAAAATTCTGCGAAAGATGTATGGTCCTTTGCGCGTTGGCTACGGCGAATATCGCATTCGATGGAAAGATAAGCTGTATGAGATATACGACGACATTGCATAGTTCAGCGATTTAAGAGCGAGCGGCTGCGCTAGTTAGGTCATGTCGAACGTATGGACAAAAGCACTCCAGCTCTGAAAATATTCTAAGAGCGGAGCAGAGCGCAAGCTAGATTTTGATGCTTTGTAACGGGTGATTTTTTTGAGGTTAGGATTTTCATGCATTAGTATTTGACAGATCACGTGGGATTTCAGACATGGTGTCAAAGAGAAAGATGCTCAGTATGCTTTGACATTTCATCATGAATAGACTTACTAACGGGCAACGCTTGCAAATCATTGAATTTTATTACCAAAATCAGTGTTCGGTTTTTTTTTTTTTTTTCGGACAAATTTTGTTCAGCGATGAGGCTCATTTCTGGTTGAATGGCTACGTAAATAAGCAAAATTGCCGCATTTGGGGTGAAGAGCAACCAGAAGCCGTTCAAGAACTGCCCATGCATCCCGAAAAATGCACTGTTTGGTGTGGTTTGTACGCTGGTGGAATCATTGGAGCGTATTTTTTCAAAGATGCTGTTGGACGCAACGTTACGGTGAATGGCGATCGCTATCGTTCGATGCTAACAAACTTTTTGTTGCCAAAAATGGAAGAACTGAACTTGGTTGACATGTGGTTTCAACAAGATGGCGCTACATGCCACACAGCTCGCGATTCTATGGCCATTTTGAGGGAAAACTTCGGACAACAATTCATCTCAAGAAATGGACCCGTAAGTTGGCCACCAAGATCATGCGATTTAACGCCTTTAGACTATTTTTTGTGGGGCTACGTCAAGTCTAAAGTCTACAGAAATAAGCCAGCAACTATTCCAGCTTTGGAAGACAACATTTCCGAAGAAATTCGGGCTATTCCGGCCGAAATGCTCGAAAAAGTTGCCCAAAATTGACTTTCCGAATGGACCACCTAAGACGCAGCCGCGGTCAACATTTAAATGAAATTATCTTCAAAAAGTAAATGTCATGAACCAATCTAACGTTTCAAATAAAGAACCGATGAGATTTTGCAAATTTTATGCGTTTTTTTTTTTAAAAAAGTTATCAAGCTCTTAAAAAATCACCCTTTATTTATGAACAACACTGACCTCTATAAACCCAAAGAAAGGAAAAAACAAAAAACATGTAGGGAAAGGCTAAGTTCGGGTGTAGCCAAACGTTTCATACTTTTATTACTTTCAAGGATCAAAGCCTGTAAAAACCTTTATATCAAACAAGAACAATTATCACTCTGATTTCAGCCATTTAAAGCAAAAGAATGCAAGGTTTTTAGAAAGAGAATATTTTATTTATGATTTTAGTAACAATATCTAATATGTATTAATTATTTTTTGTTAGATATTTAGGCAGAATTTATAACTCGATTTATAACACTATTTGTGCGAAATTTTATTCTGACATTTTCATTTATTTTGGAAATATGTAGACTGTCATCCGCTTTCACTCATTTTTAAAGCATCTTGTGTGAATATTTAAATAATCGCACACATAAAAATTTGGTTAAAATTGGACAAGTAAACCCTGCGATTTTGGATTCTATCCAAAGATTGGCGTTTTCATTATCAATAACTAGAAACTCAAATAAAACCCGTTCTTACCACCATTGCTATTGTGTTCTTTAAGATGACTTTAACAATTGGCGTTCGGCAAATATGCGGACGTGAAAATATTTAAAAGTGCAATCTTTTTGAATATTTCTGCACGCGATATTAATTATTAAGAATAATAAAAAAAGAGCAGAATTAAACTTATTCAAAAAAGGAAGGGAAAAAGTTTCATACTAAAAAAGGGTGCTAAAAACGATAAGCTGTTTGAGGTTGGACGATAGCTTTTATAGTTGATGTTTTTAAGTGGCGCATGCCAAATTGTTGTTGGTAAATGTAAATGTAATGGAAATTGATAATAATGCAAAGCTTTTAAACCTAAAATTCAGAAGTTCATGTATGTGTAATAACGTGTTTGCAAACAGTGGAGAGCGCGTTGTTACGGTACTTCAGAGATACCAGCAACAATCTTTTTAATTGACCTGTAAAAATTTGCCACAAATAACCTGCTATTGCCACGGAAATTACAGTATTCGGAAATCCATGGCAAGCATTAATGATAATTGTTGCACTTATCATTAATGCCTGCCATGGGGTGGAATGGTTCCAAGTGAGAGAACAAAGAAACTCAAAGATTAAAAAATACGCACACACATATGGCAGTGGCATGGTGGCAGTGTTAAGGACTCCCGTACAGCAGACAACATCAAAGGCATTGCCAATGCCACATTGTTGTCCCCACTACAGTAGCAAAAACAGTAATAGTGGAGCATTGACCACCCGGTGCTTGTTGTGACATCGTAGTCGACGTTCCTAGAGTAGTTGTTGTGCGAAATAAAATGTGAAACTGCTACATTGTCTGACCGCCCGGTAATCTTCCTGACCAACAACACCATTTTCGCAGTATTTGTCTTCTTGCCGACTGCGCCAGCCTGTCTCACTGTTATATTTGACGACACTCACTCGATTTCACCCGACAAACGACAGTCTGTACTTTCGGTGCCATATCGAAAAAATTCAGGCCAGCCGGCAATGGCGGAAGTTTGATTCAAGTGGTTATTGATTGAATTTGTTCGAAACTGACTCTGGCCGCCCGCCAGAACTCTGAGCACTTCCTTCAGGTGACCCGTAAGTAATTGTTGCTTTTATTGTCATTTTGTTGCTACTGCTTTGTGTTTGAATTTTTATGTTGGTAGCAGTTGTTTCGCTTTTTGTACATGTACAGTAAATACCATGCATTGTTCGGTCTGCGGCTCATGTATCCGGTTTTGTGTTAGTGCTTGGGCCAGCCAAAGACTTTTCGAAGTTTTTAAATTTCGTTATAATTATTTTTTTTTGCATTAAAGGGTGCACAGACTTTAAGTTAACAACAAATTTACATTTTTTGTAAGCGAAATATATTCCTTCCACTGTTACGTATACATGCTTACTTATTTCTATATTCGTGTTTTTTTGTAAATTCAATTGCAGAATATCGATTTTGTATGCAAAACTTTTTAAACTTGCTTCGATAGATAAAACAGTAGTTACTATTCTAGTAGATTGGCTTTGTTTCTTAAGATTGCTTGTGATCGCTGGAATTTTTACGAGTGACCGGAATCAGAGATAAATATATATTTTGCGTATTTATGTATAACTAAGGTTAGTTAAGTTTTGATGGCAGTAGTCGTTTGTAAAGCCCTATAAACAGATCTCCGATCTTATAAGTCAACAAAGCGCCCTGTGCCAATACATCATTTGCTCAGGTGTTTAGTATTTAATTTCTATTCTAATTAGCTCATTGGGATATCAGAGTGTTAGTTTCCAAGCGGTTATGCCCTTGCTAACGAAAACGGTGTACAAACAACAAGGAAGTGTTGAGATATTTTTACCTCGCTGTGTAGAACTTGTGCAGATTGCGTCAGGTAAGGCCCTGTAGAATGGATGCCGCTAGGATAATGACGATTTAGAATCCCACAACTATTGAGATCGATCTTGGGCCAAAGAATCTTATGACTGCATCTGAACCAATGGTACTCCAGCCCTGAGCAAGTTCTCGTGAAGTCCAACTATACAGTAATCTCACGCACGAGACGACGGGAGCCCCGACCCGTTTCCATTTTACCGATAGTGGGTCCACTGTTGCCTGACACGCATACCAGTAATAGTCTCATAACAAAGTGACTCGGCTAGTGAGAGCAAGGTTAGTATCGCCGTGCTACGATCAGTGATTTATTCTATGTAATATCTAGAACACCTCCACCGATCCAATTAGTTACAATATCCTTCCTTTGACTATAAGTGGTACATCGCTCTTTAAATTGGCCTTGGCAACCAAGATACATAGAAAAGAACGTAAAATAACTGAGGTTTTATTACTTTCAGACTAAGCTTGTTAAGAAAAGTACATTTACGAAAGCTCTCCTAACCTAATCACGCAAACTCATCCAAGGATCTTCCATCTAAATAAAGTATTTGAAAATAACAATAAAGGTAAGACGAAATAATAGATGCCTGTGTACTCCATAGTAAGACAACATATTTTTTATTCAAGAGCTGATAACTCTAAACTCTAGTTGTCTCGTGAAATCCGATTGTGCCTTGTGGCTTTCGTCAATTTTTTCTAAAAAATATTTACTCAGTGTTCAATAATCAATAGTTAAGTCAGGTTAATGATTTTATTTACTATACACACCGGTGAAACAGTCAGTTCATAAACCTTTATTTAGTTCATAGTGCTAATAATAAAAAATTGTAAAACGGAAATAGAGAACGAAAACAGATATAAGAGTTTAAAATAAAGTAAGTTTTGCATACAAGTTTTGCACGCCTAACTGTAACGGCTACATAAGTTTGAGACAGAATAAATCTTACATTTGATATCGGGGTGATGGGATTATTGTCCTTGTCCAACCATTCGACATTCGGCTTTGGATTATCATGCGCTGTGAAATCAGCAGTGAGTTCGATGCGCGATGGCGACTCATGCGAAAATTTAGGTTCTTGAGTTTCAAAGTAGTTTGAAGCATCTGAAAGAACCAACAAAAAAATAAATAAAGCAAAGGAGTGAATATATATGAAGCACTAGGTTACATGTCAATTTGTCGCTTTGTTGATGTGTGCATTTACAGTTATAAGATGGCTAATTACAGATAAAATTCATAGCATTAAAAGATTTAATTTCCGTTGTACGAGAAAGTAACGTTAAGTGCGATGATTGCTGATACTAACAGTAGATAAGCAAAGAAGCAGTCCAAGCCGGACAGCTGCTCCAATCCCCACCAGTAATAATGCAGCTAAATGCTTAGAAACCAGAATGCAATCATGCCTAAGCCACCTAACCATCTTTCACAAATATGTTTTCCTTTTACACATTTTCCCCTTCGCTTCTTTCAACTGTTTGCTTAAAACCCTTTTAGATGCTTTGGTTAACTGCCGCTTGGGTTTCAAATATTAGCAGCAGCGCCGCTCACAATGTCTCAGTTTGTTTTCCCTCTTTAGAAAATCTACCTTACCAGCAGCCCACTTTCGCCGCGTTCTTCATAATCGTAACATATACAATATGTAGGCGATGTAAAAGATCTTTTAGAAAGCCGAGCAAACAGTTGCTGGAATTGGCATGGGTTTGTCTTTGCTCTCCAACGTCGTTGCTTTGCTTACTTGTTTGTTGGGTTGGAAAAATGCCCGGAGGAGTGTTTGTTAGCGGCAATGGTGTGAGATGACAGGGGTTGGTGGCAACAAATTGATAAAGGGTGCCTATTTTAGACAGTAAGGTACAGGTTTTTCGAGAAGAAATAAAATGTATATAATTTAATATTATGGCCGAGAAATAGCTATATTAAAAAGATAAGGATTACATTTTAAAAATAAATAAAATGTTTCATGAAATGGATGGGCACAGCTCTAATTGTAGCGCGAGTTACCTCATCTACCCTATTCGTACAGATGCTATGAGTTTAGGACAAAAAGAGAGTTTAGGAGAAGAAAAGAGAGAATCGCGAAGCGGCTATTTTTTCGGTTTTTCTTTAGTCAGTCGAGTGTGAACATTGTGATAAAACGGACGTTTGAGACAGAAGGAGGCAATTAAGTAATAAACACTGCGTTCTGGGTGATTTTTTCAACAAGTAAAGACACATCTACACCAATAGAGCCATCTATATATTGATAACTCGCGCGGATAGACAAACTCGGGACGGTCAATCGGTTTCAAATTTGGCAAGGGTTGGACTTTGGAAGTCCGCAAACAAAGATCCTTCCGTAAAATTTTCCATAAATGGATGGACACTGCTCTAGCTATTGTATGCGTTTGAACGCATTCGGATTTTCTTTGATACTTTGCTCCACAGCAAAAATAGCGTTTTCGGTGCTAGAGACCACTAGAATAAACGTGGTGTGAAAACGATTCATAATAGCTCGAAATAGAGATTCTGTTGGACAATTATGTCGGCTTAATATTGGGTGTAGTACGCTAATCGAAATATTATTTTAGTAAAAGATGTTCACACTTTAAAAACATTGTTCCGGAATAAGTCTGTTCATTTTTAAATGGCAAGGGAAAAATTAGCTGTCAAAAAGACCTACAAAAAAGTATCAAATAATTGAAAATCACACGTCTGAAGAAACACCCGTTATAAAGATTCATCGCCTACATCTGTTGGAGACGCATGCTATGTAATAAACCGCAATGGGTTCAAGTGCATCTTTTACAAATCTTTCTGCAATTCCCGTGCAAGTTGCAGTTCTAGTCACAGACACACTTAAGTAATTACACCCTTACATATGTAACTCCAGCTCCGTTTAAACTAATGGCCTAAAAGTCGCACGAGCAAACAGGAAATTGCAGGGAACAAACTCAATAAAGCCTCCACGTTCTACAACAGTGCGATTTTCAACACTTGCAGAATGTTTAACAGCAACCATGTAAGGTATCATATGTGTTGCTAAGTCCGAGCGAAGTTCAGCTTTAGATACTATTACTGCATTTATAATCAGCTAATCTCGACATGTAGGGAACGGCTAAGAATTTCAATGCAAATCGTGATTTTCGTCTTCGCAGTAATTTATTTTCTTGTGAGTTTAAGTAAAGAAAATGCTAATCCAAGTTACTACCTTGAACTAAAATATACCCAAATTCCAGCTAGGAATTTACTTTGAACGTTCCAATCGACCGATTGGTTCAGAGCAAGTCTGTAAAAGATAACGTTCAAACAGACAACAAGACACCAGTTTCTTCATATACACAGATGGACAAAAGTATTCGCCACTGAACAAGCTATACATGAATTAGGTTCAAACTATAAAAAAAAAATATTCGAAATGTTAATTTTACGTTATATTTCAATAAATTATATTCCATACATTCATTCTTGACAAAAAAACTCCAATGAAAAGTAATAAATTTTAATATTTAAGCTAAAAACTCCAGAAAGTTCAGAAAATGGTTGGACAAAAGTATTCGCCACTTACTGTATACGAAGCTTATGGTCGCCTTAAGGAAAGAAGCTGGAGCGTTTACATAAAAATTTGTATCTGGCAATATCATAGTTTGTATTGTATGTGAGAATGTGTCAAAATAATTTACCGTTAGTTTATATTTTGCGCGATTAAGTAAAAATGGATCGTAAGGGTAAAGAAACCACAGAGGAGGAGAGAAAAATAATTGTGAAGTTATTAACCAGTGGAAAATCCATAAAGGAAGTGTGCTCTATTGTTTCGAGACCGCGATCAACCGTGCGCAGCATTTTAAAACGTTTCGAAGAAACAAACTCGTACAAAAATTGCCTTCGCACTGGCCGTCCAAGCAAGCTAAGTGAAGCAGACAAGCGAAAAATAACAAGAATGGTGAAAAAAAATCCCAAAACTGCATCTTCCAAAATTGCAGCAACAATAAATGAAGATTTGGACATAACCGTACACCCTCGCACAGTTCGACGTGTGCTGAATGAAGCTGGGTTCAATGCCAGGGTTTGCCGCAAAAAACCTTGCATAAGTAAGATAAATAAGAAAAAGCGCTTGGATTTTGCAAAAGAACACCAATCCAAAAATATTTCATTTTGGGAAAAAGTGTTATTCTCCGATGAAAGCAAATTTAATATCTACCGCTCAGATGGTCGTATTTTAACATGGCGGAAAAAAAATACAGAACTGGAACTTCAGAACTTGCAAACCACAGTGAAGCACGGTGGTGGTGGGGTTATGGTATGGGGGTGTATGGCAGCTGCAGGCGTGGGTAATCTCATTTTCATAGATGAGACTATGAAAAAAGAAGATTACTTGGCCATTTTAAAAACAAATTTGAAAGCCAGCGCTGACAGTCTTTGCTTGGGAAATGATTTTTATTTCCAACATGATAATGATCCCAAGCATACGGCTGAGATTGTACGGCTTTGGCTTATTTATAATGTGCCCCATTTACTGCGAACACCTCCCCAGTCACCTGACCTTAACCCCATCGAGCATCTGTGGGATTTGCTAGATAAAAAGGTTCGAAATCACAATATAACATCAAAAGAGCAGCTAAAAAGAGTCCTTTCCGAAGAATGGCTGAAAATCGGGGCCGATGTTACAAAAAAACTAGTGCATTCAATGCCCAATCGTTGTCAGGAAGTCATTAAACGGAAAGGATTGCAAACAAAATATTAAAGTTTGTATAAACGCTTATTTAAAATAGAATTGTTGAAATTGGCGAATACTTTTGTCCAACCATTTTCTGAACTTTCTGGAGTTTTTACCTTAAATATTAAAATTTATTATTTTTACTTGGAGTTTTTTTGTCAAGAATGAATGTATGGAATATAATTTATTGAAATATAACGTAAAATTAACATTTCGAATATTTTTTTTTATAGTTTGAACCTAATTCATGTATAGCTTGTTCAGTGGCGAATACTTTTGTCCATCTGTGTATATAGTACTAAACTTTTTTTCATGACTACTATTAATCCCTTCGCGTGCCGCTCTTTATAAGATATACTCAACGAAGGTGCTTCGATTCTGTGGGTATTATAATATTGGAAGCACAACATGAAAAATTATATTGATACTGATCATAGTTGCCATTGATTATGGCACAAATATGACTATTTTCGATGACAATCCGAGAAGGATTTGGTGTTCATAATATTAATATAAATACTAGATAGCCTATCTTGTAAGGTATGTGTTACGTTCTTATGATGATATACATATATACAATCCTTTACTTTGTAAATATTGTCTTTACGAAATTCATTTTACATAAATTTCCTGACCGAACAAAAATTCCGGTTAAAAAAACTCATTTTTGTTAATCTCAGTGTTTGTGAGCAGTATTTACTAATTAATCTATACATTGTAAGAAATTTTATTCAGATATATGACTAATTGCTACAATCTTATTAATCGTCGTATCTGAAAATGATGCAATGAAACCGAACGAGGTCAGTCATCTTTACCTTTCAAGAAAAGTAGCTGTAGTCACATAGTCCGATCTTTGCTAAAGATTGCCATTGCTTGTGCCGTAGCATTTTTTTATAGTTTTAAAATTTAACATTTCTGAAAATAACTCGTCAAACTGTTTCTCAGCCTTACTCTTGAGTTTGTATGAATGCCCTTTGGTTGGGACATCTCAATAAAATAAGTTTACCCTATCTAACAGGTTACATAAGCATAACAACAAACGTCAAACGGAAACATACATATAGCTTTATCGCTGCCCTTCACTGCATGCCAGCATAAGTTGGAAAAAAAGCTAAATAACTCGCATGTCTTTGCTAGTGGTTTTGCAGAGATGGAGGCGAAATTAAACTGAAACCAAGAAGATACAATTACTGCTGTGGTTGAGAAATTGCAAAGGCATATAAAACGGTAATGCTCTGCTCAGCCGACTTCCTGGGTTTTTTCGCTCTACCAATACTATAATTTTTAGACTCCTTTGTCCCATGCTCCTTATCCACTTTGTTTCAATCAAAGGGGTTTGGAGATTACATTGACATCAACGATGATACTGCTGATGAAGACAATGTTGCTAGTGATGACACCATTGAGTCAGGGAATCAGGTACAAAAAGGCGAGAAACAGCGTGAGTGATGATGTGACAGCGCTGACGGTAAAGGCAAAGTTGCACAGCCCATTGAGTTTGAGTTTTTTACTCTTATGTTAATACTACCAAGGAAACAATAATATGCTAGTGTTGGAGGTTAGGTGTAGATGCCACTCACAGATTCAGTTATGTGTTTGGGGTTTATTTGATTGATACTGGTGTATGTAGATAGTACTGGGGAAGTAGTAATACTCTTGTAAGTAGCTTTAACGTTCCGATATGTTTGGGGTGTACATCTAACAGTTGATGAATATGGAAAAAAAAAAAATCGTTTAGTTGGGAAGATGTTCGATTCTGAACTTAACCGTTTCTTTGGAAATTCTTGTCTTTAAATTTCCATGCTAATCAGACAGCATCGGCTTGCACACTCCTTCACAATTCAAGAGTACTATACGTAGAAAGGAAAAAATTGTGGAAGATATGAGGTTAGGCTCACAAATATGCATAACATAGAGTCTATATTATATTTTCCGTCCGGTGAACCGAACAAACATATGTCTTGGTCAAAACTACTAGTATTTTTAAAGGAAACTTGATGTGTATATTATTATATTTATAATTTATATTATATTTTACTGTTGATTTCAAATGTAAGCTATCTGATCAGAACTCAAATTTAGCGACGAAATAAACAATGAATCAAAGACGACCCAACAGTAGTTATACCCTGAACTAGGTATATTAGGAGTAACACCCAGAGAAAATGCGGTGCTAAAGACCCTATAAAATATATTGTACATGAAGAATCAACATTGCGAGATGAGTCGATTTGACAATGTTTGCCTCAGTGTTTGAGATGTTGTTCTGAAATTTTGGACACATACTTTTCTCAGTAAGCTGCTTATTTGTTTGAACCGACGATATCGGCCACTACAGAAAATAGCTGTCACACAAATTGACTGATCCAAATCGAGATAATGATCTTTTTTCTTGTTTACGTAACCTGAATTCGGCTTGACCATTGTTAATTTAATATAATGTGGTTGAAAAGAACTAACAAAACAAATGTTTATTAGTTTTATTGAAATGTTTAATTGGTACTTGAATGAACGTTATCAAAGTCTTCACAATCGGCTTCTGGAAAATAGTTTTTCTTCTGAAAAAAGTGGGGAGCTCTGACGATTTTAAGAGATTTTGAACAATCGACAGTTTCACCTTTGCATTTAATTTCATTCGGATAATTCAAAAAATTTAGAAACAAATTTTATAATCCCTAAAACCTAATTTTGCCTTGAAATCGCTGGCTGGAAACCGATTTTTTGGAAAAGAAAATCGACCCGCTTTAACATTTATATAAACATATGTATGTCAAATGTTCTTTACATAATAGATTTTTAAAAACCAAAGCTGTTTTGATAATCGCAGATAATGACCCATTTCCTTCATTTGTCGTTTCTGCAATAGACATTGTCATTTAGAAAATTAATTTTATGTAAAAAGTATAGTATTTATTTTTATTTAACACTAGCTGACCCCACATGCGTTGTCCTGCGTGAAAATATGTGATTTGAAAGTTGGTAATTTGGCCAATGTTGGCTAAAAATTCGTGATGAGTTCATAATTCGTTGAAGTGAATTGACAAAAGGCAGGTGGAATTGATATCAAACTATCGAATCGTCCATCGTTTGATTACATTTATTATCATGTTCCAGCAATTGTAATTGCTTGCATGCTTCTCAAAAAGTTGCACACCTCTACCATTCACAGTACACAATGACTCAAATGAAATTGAACCAGGTACATGTATCAATAACAACCGAAGGTATTAGCAATTGTCATTTTTCGGGTGGACAATGCAAATTCGTCCTAAGGAATTAGTTGGGAACAAATCTGAATGTCAATCTACTGGTACTTGCTTTATGCGTAACTATTTCTTCGACGATGCATTCCATGTATAATATCAAGGCATTTCCGAATAGAGCAATGTTCTCCCAAACGAATCACTGACGCAAGTTGAGAAAAAACTCCTCAATGTAATTTTTGTTGTTGTGTTTCCACTGGCTGAACTGTATTCTCTGGGTTGAAATATACTCTTTGGCCATTCTCCAAATGAACTGCGAGACCCACAACAGTCGGAAAACGTTCATGAATTGCAAAAGTAAATATTCTACAAAGCGCTTTATTACAGTTCACGTATCGACCGCATCGCTTAAGACCAATAACGGTCATGTTTCTTTCTTTGGTGACTTATTTGCAAACGTATTTAATCGATTTCACCAAACTACAATATCAAACATTGACATTAGTTTTGAATGTGAGTTAGACAACAGTGACGAATATGGTACGATCCATGTGTTGTTAACTTCGACACTCACGCCTCTAAATTGAATGCTAAATGTTCTGCCATTGTCGTCAATAAAAAAACTTCACTTCCAATCTATGAAATGTCATGAAATTCTCACTGGCCAATCGGTAAAGAAAGAAATCAGATTCTAACGCATCAGTCGACATATAGATGGCGTCACCAGAGGTGCTAGATTCAAAAAGTCCTGTTTACTTTGGAAAGCACCTTTTAATTAAAAATTCTTGAAGTTAGGCTTGGCTTTATCTCCACAGTTAGTGCCAGTCTTTGCCCTTAGACCAAGCTAAGCTGTGGTGTTTATGCTGACTGTTCACGGAACAACTAGTTCCTTTCGGTTTTCCCAGGAAAGCTGGACACCTTTAATTATTTATTATTGTTGTTGTTCTGGATCATAACCTGGGCCCACCAGTGTTGAAGAAAGTAGGTCTGTTTGTGCATAGACCCCACTACGTAATTGAGACTATATTTTTAGGGATGGCGCCAAGTATCTGTAAGCTCCGTCCTAAAATGGAATATTTGAGGGCCCCAGCCACGCTTATCCTCTGTATGAAGCGCATAAATTCTTGATCCATCCCTTTTTGTACTTCTAACCATAGTACGACTTCCTACTGGAATACTGCGCTACTGAGGTTGCTCCTCAAACTGGCCTCAACTAAAAACTCAAATCTTAGCGGATATTCTTATGGAGAAGCTACAGTACGAAACGATGTGTGTTTCTTTTACAATACATTCTAATTATATATCTTAGGGTTGATAAACTTACATTCATATTCCCAAGTTCGGTTAGATTTTCAGAATGGCAGGAAGTCCAGGATCTCATCAGAGAATCAACGGAGACAGATAGCTTGATCTCATATTAATGCACGGTCTACAAGTACATATGTCAGACCCTGGACATTCTTCAGCATTCGCGAGAAAATAAGGGCAGTTAGGTTTAGCAAAATACTGTTCAAAGACACCAATATTGCTTTTTAAAAGACAGAGGATCAACAACAACAAGAAAATGTAATACGCTATTGAAAGCTTTTCACCATTTAAAGCGGAGGGTCTAGGTGCGTTTACCCTGATAATGCTGCAGAATCTAAATGAACATGTGGTTCTAAGACTTGACGGATCCATAAGGCCAGTATTCGCCTATCATATATACCAAGAAGGTGAAAAGAATGAAAGTGGTGTTTCTATTAAAGCCAGACAGAAGAACACATGAAAGTACTTTTAGACACATAAGCCCCATCGTTAAAATAATGGTTCGAGTCGATATTTATTTTAGCATCTACGACGATGGAATAGATATTCCATTGCCCGACTATTTTGATGTCCGACTAGCAATTACGTGCTTGAAAAACAACAAAGTGGCAGGGACCGATGGATAACCAGCCGATCTAGTCAAATACAACGCCCAAGAATTGACAAAGTCTTTGTATCAGCTTCTTTGCATGATATGGTCGGATGACAGTCTGCCCGATGATTGGAACCTAAGTTTGCTTTGCCCAATCCACAAAAATTGTTACCCCACAATCTGTGCCAATTACCGTGGTATAATTTTCCTTAATATCGCATACAGGGATTGTCCGGAAAGTAACAACCTTTAACACGGCTGTGTTGAGCAACACTAAAAGCTTCGTCAGGTTCGGGAAGGATATCTCTCAGCCAATGGATACTCCGCGAAGTTTGAGACACGGAGACTCCCTATAGCATGACTTTCTTAATCTATGCTTTAGAAAACAATAAGAGATACAGAGTTAAATAAAGAAAATACAATCTTCTATAAGATGATATTGAGACCATTGGCCTCAAACACCCGCGCCGTTAGTTTTGATTTCTCTAGACTGGATAATGAAGCAAAGCGGATAGGTCTGGTTGTGAAGGAGGATAAGGTCCTCTCTCTTCACGAACAAAAATAAAACTCTACATCCCTCATCATTCCCATCCTGCTACATGGTGCTGAGCATGGACAATGACACCATCTGATGAGCCGGTCTTAGGAGTGTGAATGAGTGAGTGAGAAAGATTTTGCAGAAGCTCGTTTGCAATGACGTTGGCAATGACGAATACCGCAGGTGATGGAACGATAAGCTGTGCGAGATATATGTACATACATACGTCGCTTGAACTAGCTCGAACATGTTTTCAGGATGAAAGAAAAAAGAAGAAAGCTTTGAAAGTTTTCGATTATTGCGATGGGAGATTAGGTGGAAAAACACCTGGCTCCAATTGGTATTTAGAATTGGCTTGGTGGTAGGCATTAAATAAACAATATAACATCGAAAAATTAACGGAGTTCAAAGGGCAGCCTATGAAGCGGGAAGCGGGGCATTTAAGACATGTCCGACTTATGCGCTAAATAATCTTTTCGTCCCACTGCCCATAGGTATTTGCACACGAAAAGTGGCTACACGTTTTGCCATAAAAAATTAAGGATATTAATGGCTTCAACGGGAAGAGTTATGGACAGAGCAAAACGTGAAAGGAGAAGAGGTTTAATACAGGAGGAGATTACTGCCTCAATTTATACCGACGGACTCAATATGGACTGCGGGTAGGGTATCTACCAAACTCACCTGGTATCTTCCAAGCGAAAGTATTGAGCATAAAGAAGACTTGTGGAGTCCTACTGAACAGCTACGGGAGGATGCAGAAAGCGGTAATTTACACAGATAGCCAGGCGGCACTCTGCCCTTGTCGTCACCAAAGATCAACTCCAGCTTTGTCAACAAAGCGTGGAAGACTTTCAGCTCATTTGCAAGTCAACTCGACTTGTCCATCATGTAGGTTCACGATCACAGGAACATTTTCGGCTAAAAAACAGCAGACGAGTTGGCTAAGTCAGGAGCCTTTCTAGAGGAATCTTAAGCAGAAACAATTAGAATTGGAAACTCTCAAAACGAAGCACTTTAGGAAACCATTTGCATAGAAAACTTGAATAGAGTAAATTTCCCGTTTGAGTACCACCCTAATGTTTGTTCACTTAGCTGCATACTACAAGTTAAATACCTGATTCCGATAGTTCAGCTTATATAGCAGCTATGTGCTATAACGTGTGCAAAATTTTAGATCGCATGGTGAATATGTGGTCAGTTGTTGATTTTCCGGGTCTAAAGCCACAATAATAAGGTCCAATCAGTTTGTTGACGGTGGTCTTCAATCTGTCACACAATAGACTCGATAGAAACTTATATGCGATGCTGAGGAGGCTTATCCCACGGTAGTTGGCGCAGATTGTGGGGTCTCCTTTTTTATGGATTGGGTAGAGCACACTTAAATTCCAATCGTCGAGCATTCTTTCGTCGGACCATATTCTACATAGGACCTGGTGCATGCTCCTTATCAGTTATTCACCTCTTTGACACCTTCAAGGGTACGCTCCGGTCTTGAAAAATTTTGTAAGTCGCCGCATATTTTCGTAGAATTTTCGAGCATTACCTCAGTCGGCCAGCTTCTCAAGCCTTCATACTCACGCATTTCGGCTTCTCTCTTGTTTTGTCCATAAATGCGTCTCGCTTACTACTTCTTTCCTTTAGCCCCATACACCTAATAAAATAAAGGTTTTCGAACTTCCGGGTGACTTTATGCCGCATATATCGCCTAGCATGAGTTGTCTTAATAAAACTGAGAGAGCGTGTTTTTCTAATAACGGTGCATTGTTTTGCGTAGATTGAACAAAACCGAGTGAAAACTTACTAGACCCCATATAACTCATTTCATAGTATTCTTCTTCATTTGCAATTACTCAAAAGTTGAGTTCATAGTATTCGTTCCTGAAAAAAAAACCGTGATAGAGCATGCACTTGGTTTATTACGTTTTCCGACGAAGTTTGTTGCACCCCGAAGGAAACATCGGGGGCCATAAAAATATTCATAAATGATGGTCTGTACAATTTTTTGTTATATACGCCTCGAGATAATCCATCAGATGAATAATCCGTTGTATGGGAGATGTAAATATGTTAAAGTTGGCTGTTACAGCCGATTTAGAAAAAATAATCAATAATATATCAAAATTCACAGTTGCATTAAATTTCGTATTGATATCTCAAAAGCTGACGAAGAAATTTGTGAAATCGCTGGATCGAAATAGTTTCTAGAACATAAGGTTTTGCATGCAGGTATATGTGAGCGAACTTGGAGGTAAAAAGATAAAAACGAAAGAGACTTTGAAATTAATGTGCCAAAGAAACCATAAAATATGGCACTTTTTATGACCTCATTGACACCATGTGAGTATACATAAGTTATTGCAGCTCATGTACACTTTTATGAACACGCATTCACACAACTACAATAATCTCCTCACTTCTTCTCTGTGATTACCTGCCAAAGAAGGTCATTGTGTGTGGAAACAAAAACTCTCACACAAATACACAACAAAATAAAAAACACATTCCTTGCAACAAAAAAACATAAAAGGCATCCTACCATTTGGGGTTTGCCCGCCACACTTTAAAATTGCTTAACTGCCACGCTACCCACAAAGCCTGGCACAGAGCAGGTCTCCTAATAACAAATATCCGTATATGGAACTGAAGAGCTTTGAAGCAGAGATGTAGGAAGTGGCAAAGCATACTTTCTTTTCAGCTTTTAAGCGCGTTTTTGCATGTAAACGGCTACTGAACTGAACGCACGTACAGAGGCATTTTTCATCAAAATCACAATAAGTGTACACATTTTCACGCATATAGGCGTGGTGTTCGTAAACACACATGCATATGGGCATGCATGAACAAGGATTTGTTTGCATATTAAAATTTGGCTCCCCTTTTCACCATAACCGCAACTCATCCTTTTTATTTTTTCTGTATTTCTCTCTGGGAGGATAAACAGAGGACATTCTAACCTTGTATCCGTAGCTTGCTTAACAATGTCAACTTTCAGCAGCTGCAAAAAACCGTGTAAATCTCCTTCGAGCGCATTGGCATATATAATATACCTGTGTAATATTTCAAACAGTATGGTGTCAACAATTAAATTACCAATATCACAATCCCGTTCTGCGTTTGCACGTGGCTTAGAAAATAGGACTACCACTGCAATGCGAATTTAGCGAAATTTATGTAGAAAATCTGAATTTTGATGTAAATAATATTTCAGTAATATTTGAATAATGAGAGACTTAACTGGTAGAAAAAACGTAGTTACTTGGAATCGGGTGAAAACGGGTTTCCTTGAGCGGGCTTTGAGTATAATGGATAGTCAGAAGTCACCTGGAATTGAATCAGGCGAATACGTTGGTTGCTGCACGATATGGGTTGAAAATTGGCGAAATTATCACTGGAATCCTTCTCCAATGTAAAGTCTGAAGGCATATTCAAAATCAGATATTCTTTACGAATTTACAGCATTTAATTAGCAATAATTGGGTTCCCAATCGAAGAAAGGTAAATGGAATGGTTTCAATTATAGTTTTACAATCTGTTTTTAATTTCTCCAAGATAATTGACTGCTGAATTGTGGCCTTTTCGCTCAACCAAAGTAATTAAGTACATTAAAATATAATTGAGAAACCACTTTTTGCTTTCGCACAGCCGCTTCCTCGATTAACGAGAGTTCTTCCTTTGCAATTTTTCTAAGGACTTAAATTCATCAACTGATCGCTATTCTATCAATAAACACAGATAAGTTTACAGCGTTGATAACAGCCACAGAGTTGCATTCCAGTTTCAAATCGATTTTTTATTTTCAAGAAATAATGTAGTAAATTGAGTTTTTTTTTAAACAAGCAGAAGTAACTTGAAAAGCGGGGCAGCACTAGAAGCAAACGCCGTCTCTTCTACTGGGCGACAGCTCACAAAGGCTTCGAGGGCAATATATAGTGGACAAGATTGCTCTGAAAACGTAATCAACATTAAAAAATCCATGCAGTGTCTGTGTGACGATTTACTTGTATATAGGAGTGCGGCAAGTAAAATCAAAATGTTGTTTAACAAACATTTTTCAAATTGAAATGCGTCATTGCAATGGTGCAACCTAATAAATCATAAGTCTTACTCAAACATAAAAATATTTATTTTCAAACATTCCCAGACAATACACATACATACAGTATATACATAAATATAACATATTCCACATAATTTTGTTATATTTACATTTATATATTTATTGTTTGTCGTATTAAGTATTTTCTA
The DNA here is from genome assembly GCF_023373825.1 of Bactrocera dorsalis. Taxonomy (NCBI): domain Eukaryota; kingdom Metazoa; phylum Arthropoda; class Insecta; order Diptera; family Tephritidae; genus Bactrocera; species Bactrocera dorsalis. The sequence goes on along the minus strand of NC_064303.1, from coordinate 26,818,934 downwards.
TACTCTAATATAATTAGTTAGCGTCCTCACTTTGTCTCCTTTGAAATTTTACAACTATGCGTCTATTAATATGCACTCTTCTCTAATATCTTTAACACTTGTGGTTTTGTTGAAATAAATATATTGACATATCTAATTGCACGTTTTTGCACTGAAATTGACTTGCCGCCGGAATATTGTTGTTTTAAGTAATATTATCTCTCCGGAGCAAACACTTTCTTATGTGAAGCATCGCCTTTATTTCGCACATTTCTCGCTTTTTTCTTCAAATCACGTGCCACACATTATTCGCAGATTATTACCGTTAACCGAAGATCTGATTTAAGTAATCACATTTTAAAATGGCTTTACTCAATTGAGATTTATGTGTGGAATTTTGGAATTTAATGCGTTTGTTCAATTATTATATGCGCAGGTTTTAGGGTTAAAATTCAAGAAGCCCACACAATTTTTGTACACAATTAGAATATTTTGATTCAATGCATATTAAGTAAAATATACTGTTTGCTACGTTCGTTATAAGGATGCAGATTAATGAACTAGTGGCTTTTTCACTATGTTATATATTTTCGAAATTTTTTTAAATTATATATTTAAAAAAAGTGAATTTATTAATTCAGACTTTTTACGGATAAAAAATGTTACGCCAACACCAGGACCTTTCTGTTTCCTGAAATTTGTTGTGACTTTCTTGTTGTAAGTTGCTGAAATAATCTAAACCCTAGTCTTAGTCACCGAATATTACGTTCGAAATGGATATAATTAATTAGTTCCCTTTACATACATGTATCAGGCACTTAACCAGATTATGGTGAGAGTCCTGTACTTAATGTACTGACATTTGTTCCAAAATTGGAATATTTATTCAAACTGTATGAAAAACTGGATATTTAAGACGATACTTGATGTAAGTCAATAGAACTTAAAGTATACATATGTACATACTACTATGAGCAAAAAATAGTAAGACTTTGTTCAAAAATTTAAAATTTTTAATTTATTCTTCAAAACTAGTCGTTCCCCTCAAAGTTATTCGCCTTGGCTTAACACATTTGTGCCAAAAGTTTTTCTCAGTCCTCGAAACATATGTTAAAGTCAATTTCTGGAATCGTGTAACGATTCGGTTTCTGTTTTCAAAATGTTAATGTTTTCAATAGACTTAAAACGGTTTCTTCAGAACGCTAGATTGAGTTTGCTGAATGGCTAGAAATCAGACGGACTAAACTAGATGAATGCGGTGGTTGTGGCATGATATTGATTGAAGATTTGGCGAAAAACTCAAGAAGACACAGTGCATTATGCGACGGTACAGTATCATGGTGGAAAAATCACAAGTTGTTGGCCCATAATTCCAGATTTTTTACGAATAGCTTCGAGTAAAGTCTCATTACACTCAAACAGTATTTTTTGCTGGTTGGAAGGTATTTGGAGTGCCCCACACCTCGATAATTGAAGAAATTCGAAATATAACCTGGAATATTGACCTACATTGACATGGTTTTTCTGGCTTCGACTCACTTTTCCCACAATATTCGGCCGATTTATCTTCAGTAATAATATGTTCGATGACATCCTGGTAGTCAGAAAGCATTGCATCACAGAAAGTAACGCAACACTCTTTGAAAAAAATTGAGTGATTTTGGAACCCATCGTGGTTTCAGTTTTCTTAGGCTCAAATTATCTGTAAAAATGGGTTTTACTGATTCTTTCGATATTTAAACGATACCATACCTCTAACTGTTAATCGTGGATTTTCAAGTACTTTATTTTGAATAATTTCTACCCAGCAAAAACACCTGCTCGTGGCAATTGATTATCACCGAAGGTCTTTTCCAACATTCTAAACCTTTCAGCACCCGCACACAAAATTTATTGCAATTTCTTTGTTGAAGCGCAACCGTATAGTAAACAGTAATTATTATTTCGGTATGGTATTTGGCACAAATCTCCCTGATTGTGAAGCCAACCTAGAAAAATAACATTTCGAACAGTGGGTTTGCGTTTGAAATTTAAATTACAAAGTCTTACTCTTTTTTACCCACAGCAGTATCTTGCTCTTCCCTTTGGGTATAGTGGCACTAAAAATTGGTACATAATTTGTCTAGAACATTTTTAAGTTGACCCGAATAATTGATTTAAACAAACAGCCTTGAAAATTTGTTCACTCGAGGCCAGCTAGGCTAAGTGCCCCGTCTTTAAAGGTGTTTTTCTCGAAACTATGTTTTTGAAGTCGGTTGGCAAGATTTCTCAAGAACTACTCAACCGACTTCATGAAATTTTAAACAAGTCTTTGACAATGCGGACGAAGGATTTTTTCGATTATTGAAAAATTGTCTGCCAAAAATCCAATTTTAATTTTTTTCCATCGTCCACGTTCTAAGTGAAGGTTTTAACTAAAACACGTATTTTTTCACTTTAGATGATCCTGTAAGAATTTATCTTGCTAACGCTGGCTCATCTTTTTTGCGAGGGTTCACCGGAAATAGCGTCGCAATGGCCGAGTTTAAAATATCATTTTCCAAAAATTTTAGTATTTCTTTCCTAAGAGTGTATGTTTGTAACAATAAAAAATGTAACAAAGTATATCATTTTTTATATGAGAAAAAAATTGTTGGAAAAAGGCTGTTTTTAACCAAGGAAATCCCTTAAGAACTCATATTTTGGAGATACTTCAATCAGAGTATAGATCCTAGTGGAGAATATTTTGAAAAACAAGAAAACAATGGCTAATATTTTTATTGTTCTCTAATCATTAAATATGAAAGTCAAACCCCGTAAGTCCGAAAAGTGAGTTAAAAACCCGACACCATCTATAATGGTTTTTGCACTTTTATTGACTTTTATATTCAAGCAATTCAGACTTCAACGCGCACATGAAACGAATGAACAAACAAACATTAAGTTTTATTTTTTATCATTTTATTCTTTATTTTTATTCTTTTAACTGAATTAATTTGATTTTAAAGCACTCTATGCTGCTACACTTTTCCTTTTCATGTAATTAATGTTTTAAAACATATGCCGATTCTACTTAAGTGCTCAACATTTGCATTGTCTGTCAACAATTTATAACATAGATCTCGCATTTCTCCATTGACATGTTAATTGACAAATTTTCACATTTTCCATTTTGTTTAATTGATTGTATGTATACATAACAACATTTTATCGGTTTAAAATAATCACTCAAGCGTTAAGTATTCGCAATTAAAACTGCAAAACAAATACCAATTGAATAACAACAAAAGCTAAAGCAGCCATACCTACTTATGTGCGTATGTCAGTGCTCACAGCATAACAATAATTAATAATATATGTGCACGCTCAGCAGGAAACGCAGACTCAAAGACAATGCTGTTTTCCTTTCTACCAGTCCCGTGACGTCTCTTGAACGCCCCACTGCTGCCGGCAGACAACAATAATATTATACTCGTATGTACATAAGTGGGAGCGCACACGCTTTAAGTTTCTCTATTTATATATACATATATGTGTTAGTTTGTTTGTCATATTTAGTTTTATCATTAATTATGCGTAACATGTGACTTCGCAGCCACGACCGACTGACCGAGTTATGACTGCGTTGCTGTCAACGTCAACATCAACATTTGCCGCCAATTAACTTTGAGTGTATAAGTTCTCCAATACACAAGCAAAAGTATTAAGTAACACACACACATACAAGCACCTGCAAATAGCGGTTAATTTTTGGCCTGTTTTGCTGTTTACTTATTTATATATAGTACATGCCGTCGGAAGTCTCAAAAACTCCGTTTCACCTCTCTTTCCGCGCAATAACTGCTCTACAAAAACACTACATTAGAAGCTGCTATTAAGTACATGACTTCGAGAGCACTTAATTAACTCGAAGGCAAAAGCATGTGGTTTACCGGCTGCGATGTTGTCAAAATATTAAATTCGCGACTGTGTACTTTTTTATTATGTATGTTGTATTTTTGATCAATTTATTGTTGTTGTTGAAATTTCACTAATATATGCTGTCAGCGGAAAGTCTCACAGCACACGTGAAACATGTCAGAAGCAATTAGCGACTCTTTAGCTCACCGGTGAGGCGACTGCCTACCTACTCCAGCAAATCGACTGACAGTCAAGAGAGGTAAATATTTTACATATTCAACTTTTATGTTTTTATTAATTATTCTTTATAATTCCTTTTATTGAATGTGCCAGTTGTGTTAACAGCGCGACGATGACTGAATGATGCAGTGATCCAGCGAGTTAGTACCAAGCTAAAGCCATTTGATGCATATAACAACATCAACAAAAAAGTTCTCTTCGAGAGGGGCAATGGTGGATTTCTACTAGCTTGGGGAGAAGGATGACAAAAATACGCAACAGATATTATATTTAGAGACAGCTGATAGTAAACTGAGACCGAGTAAAATGTTGAGAGCGAGCGCAATGCGGTGAATAGGATTGAGCGTCAAGGATGCTTCGTGAGTGATTATGTGCACGTCTCTAGCTAATTTATACAGAGAGCAAGAACAAGTGATAAGGAAGCTTCGTGAGAGAATATGTACATTATACGTACGAACACTTTTATATACTTTACTTCTATATACTATAGGCATATTATTTTTATTTATATAAATAAGTACGTCATGGTTTGGATACACTTGAAGTTTTTCAAAGGATAATAAAGCTACTCAACTCGGTGCTTTTTGAAACGTTCAAGGTATAGCTGAAGAAACTTTAGTTTCTATTATGTAATTCACACCTAATTTTGATACTTTATCTAGTCTTTTGAACTGCGAAGCTCCTAGATATTTGAGACAAGGTCAAGATAAGACTGCACTGAAACAAAGGAGATGTTCCAGCGTCTCTCTCTTTCAGTATACATATACTCCTTACTTATACTCACCCGGCTTGCATGTGACGCCAGTACTCTATGACCGGCCATCAATCATCCTGCAGCCCTTTCGAGACCGCTTCACTAAAAAGTTGGCTATCGACGTATGTATTGACGTTCTTTATTATTACCCATCTCAGTAGCTTGCCTAACAGCAAAGTCTTCTGGCTCTTTTTTCTGAAGATCCAGTAGTATTCCGGCACCTCGAAGGTTCGTTTGAGATCTGGCTCCGGGCAATAGATCCGCGTGATCGTTTCATTAACCACATTTGGTCCATCTATATAGAATTTAAAATTCCGTGGATGTGTCGCTTCCCCTGCGCTAACAACTCTCTCTAACTAACTCAGCGTGACTTGAAATCTCATATCATAAATAAACCAAGAGGGTCTAGTAATTTTTATCTACCAAAGCCCTGCTTATTAAACAATGCCCGAAGTCTTTTATTAACATGTTAAAATTATCCAGGTATCTGTTACAGCCATCGGCAAAGTTTTTGCGAAAGTGTGTTTTGCCGCTAAAACAAGTAAAATTCGTACAATATATTATACATTAAGCAACAAGTAAATATAACTATGTATGTATTAGTGAGCTTATGCGACCAATATTTTCCGCCTAGCCGGTTGCGAGCAACAGCTGATGCCCGTCCGTACAACCGCGTATTATTTAGTGCTCGGCATTTCATAACTCCAACAGAGGTTTATGAAAGTACATAACATAACGATATACGGCTAACGTTACTATAACATTATGTGCTTTTACCGCTCTCGTGTTATTACTCTCTGTTACAGTAAGACTTGAACACTTAAGTACATAGGCGCTTATTAAATAATAATAGCCAGTGAAAGTGAGCACGTTGTGCTCAACCTTCTACAGGCTACAACAATAAAGAAAAAAACAACAAAAGTAAACACAATGACAACAACAATACAATACAATAAACAATACGTTGATTTCACGTAATCGCCGTCGTCAAAAGAAATATTTTTGCATCCAAAATTGTCCACTTTTTCTAGCACATTTAAATTTATTTCACGTCCGGTATGTAGCATCCTTGACATGGTTTAGTATTTTCGTAGTTTAAACTTGCAGCAATCATAGAATACAAGAATACAATCGTGCACGTCTCGGCAAAACTACAACAAAATTGCTGGCCTTTACTATCTTGCTTACCGCTTTTTGTGAATTCTTATTCTCTGTAAGCATAACTTCATATATTTTTCCCGCTCTTTAGACATTTCTCTTCAGTAATGTTTGCCATTTCGTCATGGAAATATATACGATCCAACAGCGAGTCGAAATTATTAAAATTTACTATGGAAATTCGGAGATAATGGCTTCAACTTTATATTCGTCCTATCAGAGTGGAAAAATTTGAATCCACAGATACAGTACGAAATGTTCCCGAGCCATTGAGACAAAGAAGTCTCGAGAATATTGCTGCCCCTACCTCATCAGTTGAGGAAGACCTAAATCATTCATTTCTGGCTGATTAGCTTCATCAATAATCAAAATATGCGTTATTGTTCTGGCAGCAATCCACCCGTACTGCATGAATCACCATGGTATCCTGAAAAATTTACGGTTTGATGCGGTTTATGGACCGGCGGCGTCATTGAGTAGTACTCCTTCCGTGATGATTAAGACCAGCACAGTACTGTGAATGGGAATCGCTACCACTGAATGATAACCGAAGTAATTCCCATGGTTCTAGTTAAGCTTCTATCGCGATGCTTCCATTTTCGAAATTAAAGTGACAGGGCTACACAGCCGCCGCGCAACGCCAACTTGTTATTATGCTTAATCGCTTTGAGCAATTGTTGCAGCGAAGGCCGGAAATTGGGGATACTCTTCAGCTCAGCAAAAAACCAAACATCTCATAGTGTTCCCATTCAGTTGTGTTACAGATCCACATGAGAATGGAGTCTTGCAACAACACCAACAATCGAAACTGTGTTACACGAATTTCTGCTTGCTTCTCCCACATTTCTATCGGAAGTCCGTCAAAGCACTCTCGTAATTCGAAGTAGTTGAAGCGATAGTTGTTTTGAGTATATTTAGTATAATTTCCATTCCTTTTGCCTGCTTTGTCTGATTCTAAAGTTTATTGGCGTACTAATGCGCTTAGCTCGCGCAGAACGAAGCGGTCTTTGTGTAGGTGAAATCTTGAAAATACTTATTACACTGATTTGGCTTAATTAATTCCATTTGACATATGACCCAACCACCATTAGAAACCAATAGTAGGTGTCAAACGCATTAGAGCCAAATATCAAAATTGTCAAAGTGTTTCAAAACATTACTATGCCCGACAGCTGACATTTTGACAACTACGAGTAAATATCATTAATTAAGGAAGCGATTTGATCAAGCCACTAATTGAAATGGACAATATTTTTGACTCATTACCCCAAGGGAGGCCTATCTTTTAACATGAACTGTCAACTTATCGAGATACTTTAAAACTAATTAATAAGTAAATAACATTTGTTTATTTTTCGGTCATCAACTGATCCTAATGGAATTCTAACAGTACTTCTCAGTTCGGATACACTAAGAATTATGCGGAGAATGATCTGGTTGGGTAAGTAAGCTGTATAGTTAAACTGCGAAAATACGATCTTCATACGATGAATTCACGTTTCAACTTCGATAGTCGTTTGATTAAGTAACTGCTTTTCACATAAGTTTAAAACTTATAGGAGGGTATATAATCATTACCAAAACAAAAATAAACTAAGAGGCCAAAGTTAAGGTTCGACAACTTTTTTTTTCATTTTTTTTAAATTTTTTTTTCTGAACCATCAACATCTAAAGAATATTGTGTTAAAGTTTTAGGTCATTCGGAGAAAAACTAACGAAGTTACAGCAGGTTGAATAACGGTACCTCTACCTTAGGCTTGCGCGCCTTCCAGCTACCTGCGCTGAGTGTACAAAACTTTGAATCGATTTTCCCAAATATGTCAGTTTTAAAGTTGGTTTCCAGCCTACAGAAAAAACTACTGTATCGATTGTTTTGAAATTTTGTACAAATATTCTACATATAATATATATATAGCTCTCGAATGACGACGAGTGTTTCCAAAAATTTTAATTACAAACAATTTTACAATAACAAATAGGTCGATTTTTCGTCTAAAATCATAATTTTGGCTTGAAAATGGTACCTAAAATTGAGAAATTAAAAAAAAAAACTCGACCTCAATTGAAAGATAAACTAATAAACTAAAGAAAGCATTTTGATTTTTTGGTTTCAGATGATCCAGTGATGCTGCAGGCTGGTCACCGCACAAAAACTTCTTTTCGAGGTGCCTGAAGAGATCGACGATAAATCCGTTATTCCTCGCTATTTTTCCACAAAACTTTTTATACCCTGAACAGGGTATATTAAGTTTGTCACGATGTTTGTAACACCCAGAAGGAAGCGTCGGAGGCCCTATAAAGTATATGTATAAATGATCAGTATGTTGAGCTGAGTCGATTTAGCCATGTCTGTCTGTCTGTCCGTCCGTCTGTCTGTCTGTCTATCTGTCTGTATATATACGAACTAGTCCATCACCGAACATCATTTCTTCAAGAAGCTGCTCATTTGTCGGAACGGCCGATATCGGACCACTATAACATATAGCTGCCATATAAACTGAACGATCGGAATCATGTTCTTGTATGGAAAACTTTGACATTTGACAATATATCTTCACCAAATTTGGTATTGATTATTTTCTAGGGCAACAATGTAATCTCCGAAGAAATTGTTCAGATCGGTCAACTATAGCATATAGCTACCATACAAACTGAGCGATCGGAGTCAAGGGCTTGTATGGAAAACTTTCGAATTAGACGTGTTATCTTCACGAAATTTTGTTTAGATTATTTTCTAAGGCAACTATGTAATTTCCGAAGAAATTGTTCAGATCGGATTACTATAGCATATAGCTGCCATACAAACTGAACAGATAGTTACTAACAGAAATGCACCTGTGAAGGGTATTTAGCTTCGGTGCAACCGAAGTTAACGTTTTTTCTTGTTTTAAGTATCCTTCAAATGTTGTACTTTCCTATAATAATAAGTAAAATAAACCTACAGCAATAATTTTTTCTAAAAAAAATTCATGAAAAAACGTCTTTTTTCGACGAAACAAACCTTACAACCTAAGATGATTAATATTTGCTTTCGTTCTGCAAATAAAGTAAATAGCTTTCTTTGGGTGCTATGACCTCAGAGGCATACAACGTAGAAATTTAGAATGCTATTACGCTATTTTTTGATTTTAACATAAACAACTATTGAAGCTAGAACTCATATTGTTGCTGATAACAATTTCTATCACTTAGAGCTTACCAGGATTTTAACATACTTTTTCACTTTTCGCTTAAGCGGCACCATAGTTATCCACTAACGACAAAAAAAATTGTAATAGTGGTTGCTTCTGATCAGGCTATGGAAAGCAGCTTTTAGGAGTTCCGCTAGCGAAAAGCTTGGAGAAATTTTAGTATAGAGTACGAGTATATCCAGTACTCAATGTTTCAGCAAATAAAAACTGCCAACTGTGATCTTCGGTAACTCATCCAGTTATTATCGAAGTTATTATTAATTTCCAAGAGTCCATTCCTTCAACCAGGTGTCTTTTTCTCTATAGGTTATAAATTCTCGGTTTTTGATAACTAATAACGATACGATAACATGTAACTAAGAAGTCTTATACGGTGATACGTTTTACGACCCCTGCAGCATCGTTCGATCGTTACATGCTTCCGCACGCTCCTTTGAAAAGCATTGTGTACCGATTATAGCAGGAAACCTTGGAAGCTTTTGGCGAGCTAATTCACTCAAACCACCGAAGAAAACATAAGACATGAGGAGATAATTGTTTACTTTCACCACACTGGAATCTATTTTCTTTTATCTTCAATTCAGTTGAGAAGGTCATTAAATTTCTTGTCATAAGAAGAAATGATATCCACACATTTCATGAACGGCAAAAGAAATCGTTACGAAAGATTTAATGATTATTTGTTATTAAGAACGAAAAGGAAATGCAAGAGTCAACAATTGAGAAAACAAATTGCTGTGAAGTAAAGTTCTCTTTCGAATGGCATCTTTTTATCTACTTATCCAAGAGTTAGGAGAATGGACCGGTAAAGACGGAAGGGTTTGGTCTGTTCGGTGTACCATTGGGTGACTTGTTTGTCACTGATACCAGATACCAACAAACCAAAGTATAAATTGTACGAAATAAATTCAACGCAAACACTCACATCAGAAAGCGAGAAAGGGTTTAAAAGTCATGCTGTCACTGCAATCACATGCTTATGCCACGCATAATCACGAGACGAACAACAGGATGCCATAGAGTGCGGCAGTGAGCAGCGTGCGACGGCCAACAGAAAATGAGGCATCTAAGCGACATTAAAAACGTAGATATTTAGCTGCGCGATTGTTAACGTCGAGACGTGCGGCTGACTATGGTGCTAAATTGGAACTTTGCCAAGGGTTGAGTGCAAAATGCGGGCACCGCTGATTGGAATAAAGGCAAAAGACCTAATTTCTACGGTTCAGTGATAAGCAATCGGAAAGAAAAAGAAAAAATAACTCTATCATCAACTTAAATTTAAGACACCGGAATAACATAACCGTTAACATGTTACATTTAAGCGAAGCAGCAAATTTCTGATGAAACTTCCAACATCCTAGGGAGACTGAAAACGATGAGATGGTTTATGACAAAATTGCATGGCTCATAGAGTGATAGATGATTATTATTGTGGGCACATACACATACGTAACTCAAAGACTGTAATTCATACAGATTCTTGCGCTTGAATTGGCGGCCTGTTTTTCAGCCAATCTGCCGCGTCGGTGCAATTTGTTACGAAAACGTACGCACACAGTTTTGAGGCTGATTTCTCGCATTCGTCAGCTTTGCGTCCAACTCTGCAGGCCCTTTACGATGCAGTCCACATATGCAAGCATTAAACCTACAACAATAGGTACAACAGTGGAAATAGGAAAAAGGACGAAACGCACATAAGCATTTGCAAATGTCGAGTAGTCTTGCTAGCGTAACGACGGCATTTCAAGCTCCCATCTTCTGTGCTCTTTCTTTTCTCCGCGGCTTAATTTGTTTTTTTTTTGTTTTTTTTTTTGTGTGATTGCGCACATGTTGTTGTAACGCCCTGCAGCTTGTACGGCAAATTATGTGTTTAATATTTGCACCATCATCAAGGATCAGCACGTGGTCCAACTTCATGCGATGCTACACTGCGCTCACATTTAAAAGCGTCATCAAGACAAACAGCATTCAACCACCGCACAACTTCCAACCCAACAGGCATTTAAATGCCGGAAAACGCGGTAACAACAACAAATGTGTAGAATTACAAAAACAACAAACATAACTTGAAATAGGTTGAAAACGGCAACGGAGTCGATTATTTAGCGTCATCGTGATAATGTATTCTTACACCCAGCTGCCGAAGCTTTGAGTTTTTCAAATATGCACGGTGGTCGATTATGTAACAAAAATCGTTAAAAAGTTCGAAATATACATAAATATTACTTACTTACTAGGGTTTCGAGTAATGGCGTTTTGTAGGCGTGGCAATAGCTCGATTCCACAACAAAAATAATTTAATGGTTTCAAGAAACAGGTGTACTAAGTTGGTTGATCAATATACCTCAATTTTTACTTAAGAATATTTAACAATGAACGACAAAAAAATACTGAAGTATGAAGCAGAAACAGCTAGCAGTTAGACTAGAAGTAAAATGAAATAAAAATATGTGATTAGAATGTTGAGCAAACTACTTTATCAAGCATTTACTTCTAAAATTCATCTAGCTAAGGAGCATGTAACACCAAAAATACTGCAGCACGAACGACGCCAACGCCGTTGCACTTTGTACACAACGCAATCATCATGCACCAACATCAAGGGCAAATATGTGTAAATATGTAATTTTTTACTCTTTGCGTAACATATTATCAAGTGAGTTTGTATCTGTATGAAATTGAAAAACTTTCAACTGACGGTTATGCATCCACACCCCACTCGTCCACGCTTTTGCGCTACAGCTATTTATGCGCTAGCAAGATAAAATCACTTACTGATTACTTGTACTCCCGGACAATTACACCCACACTTACAGCGCCGTACATACTAGACCGAATCACCAAGTTGCTGCTTTCGAAAAATCGAATGACAAATTTATCAATGTGTTCTCAAAAGTGATTCCAGCATATGCAAGTGCTTCGTCACTTAAAACCGATTTTTTCCAATAAAAGCGTCAATCCATAAGCAACGAATTCCAATTGCAATGACGCCCCGAGGCGCAGCACAACAAGAAACCGGCTATAAAATTTGCTAGGAAATGAAATTGTAGTATTGCTAAGAAGCTAAAAGCATAGACGCCGTCATTTTAAGAACCTCTACACGACCACAAAGGGAAAAAAATATTTTAATGTTGTGCCGTAACTAGATTCAGTGTGTAATATTATCGAAATATTCCTCCTTTTCGTTATGGAAATACGCGAAATCGGATCATAACATATAATAAACACACCTACTTCCCGTAAAAATTACATTCACTTGACTATATATGTACTCATATTTTCCAATTTATGTATTGGTTAATCGTTAAGAATCGAAGAGCACTTAAATTTTTTTACGTTTTCCACCAGTTCTAGCAAAAACAGTCTATATCTTCCCTTACTTCCCCAACGTTTTTGTTCACTAATTGATTTATAGACTAAACACAGGATTTTTGGAACAATAAATTAGACATCTTTATGAAGCAGGACTTGTCTTGATACTTTTTAAAATGGTGTATAAAATTATATCGAACTTCATATAATAAGTAAAGATTTTTTAAGTAAATGCTTTCTAAGACGACGAAACAATGTTTGGCAGGGCTTAACTCATCCCATCCAATCAATAATATTGTAGTCGCTCACTAAGTAATAAAGTTAATTTTTTATTGTGTGAAATATAAAAAAATAAAAAATATACATTTTGATCTTTTAGGCAAGATATTGATTCCAAGTGCATAAAATTTTTGATTCTTGCAGGCAAAAAGAATAGTCCAAGGGGTTTTTGAGTCCTGATTTGAGGTGAAGGTAGAAGGTGTGGCAGCACATCCCATTCCAGCTGCAAAAACTTTTGGTGAGTCATCAAACTTGTATAAAGTCTCGCGTTATCTTAGTGGAACACTACACCTTTTATATTGATCAATTTTGGCCTCTTCTGTTCGAATCCACAACTTTATTTGATCAGCTGATAACAATATACTTCAAGATTAATTGTGACATGGTCGGGTATTAAACACAACTAAAAATTGTTTGTGACTTTGATCTCTTGCGCTTTAAATTCTAAATTAAATATTAAGAATTGCTTTTCGATTTTTATTTTGAAGTGGTTTAAAAGCGTGTTTCTAGTGCTCATAAACTATATTTAACTTTCTGATTGACGTTATGCTGTATAATTATTATTATTTTGAATATTAATATGAGTACAAGATAAAAATTAATGTTGTTCTTTTCATAGTAGTGTTTATATATGTGGAGTAAGATTATCTTACAATTAAGTTCATTTTCGCCGAACTAAGTCATTTTTTATTGTTTGTTTAATTTTTAAGAATTTCGCTTAGTATTCGCTTAAAATTTCGAATTTTGTTAACATAATCAAAAGAGAAACCGCAAATAGCCAATCGAAATGATAAATTTTAGACTCTTATTGTTCAAATCATTACGAAAATCCGCAATAGATACACATGCATTAACAGAGAACACTTGTCAGGGTATCTAAACAGTTTTCTTTATGAAATGACAAATATATTTTGCTGTGAATTTACCGAAATGTTTAGTGTGTGTGTTGTTCCTAATAAAATTTTGCTACTACTGTAGTTAGTTAGCTTCTTATACATACAAAGAAAATATAGCTGACAAGCTAACTAAAATTCTGTTGATAACCTTTGCTGGCCCCAGATCGCCCACGGCTTCCAACATCACCGCTAGCAGTTAATCAAGACATGTAAATATTTGGAAAAATGCTGCCTGGCTGCACATACCGTTAAAATGCACTGGTACAAGCGCAGACATCGGCTCCAATCAGAGCCGTCTTGAGCGTTAGAATATTGAAGGTGTTTGGTTAGATTTCCTTTTCCAACTAATTTTGTCCATTTCATCTTTGTCAAATTAATCCCCTCCCCCTGCAATACTCTTTTGGCAACTAATTTTCCAGTCATCATAGAACTTGGAAAAATCCTCCGTCGTGATCAGATCAGAGCCTTCTTCGATTCAGCTTCTATATTCTCAATTGAGTCAAAACGGTGTCGGAGTGTTCATGTGAATTTGCTGAATAGCCAGAAGTTACACGAAGTAAATCAGGCGAAAGGGGTGGTTGCGGCACGACATTAGTTGAAAAAGTGACAAAATGATCACGATTAACCAATGCAGTATGAGATGGTGCATTATCGCACTTCTTTGTTCAATAAATTCAGACATAGTAAAAATCGAAGAATTCACTTTTAGAGCCTCACAAAATGACTCGTATATCAGATACTAATTTGACTCACAGAAAAAATGTCTTCTTCTTCTTTACTGGCGTAGACACCGCTTACGCGATTATAGCCGAGTCAACAACAGCGCGCCAATCGTTTCTTCTCTTCGCTACGTGGCGCCAATTGGATATTCCAAGCGAGGCCACGTCCTTCTCCACTTGGTCCTTCCAACGGAGTGGAGGTCTTCCTCTTCCTCTGCTTCCCGCGGCGGGTACTGCGTCGAATACTTTCAGAGCTGGAGTATTTTCATCCATCCGGACAACATGACCTAGCCAGCGTAGCCGCTGTCTTTTAATTCGCTGAACTATGTCGATTTCGTCGTATATCTCGTACAGCTCATCGTTCCATCGGATGCGGTATTCGCCGTGGTCAACGCGCAAAGGACCATAAATCTTCCGCAGAACTTTTCTCTCGAAAACTCGCAACGTCGACTCATCGGTTGTTGTCATCGTCCAAGCCTCTGCACCATATAGCAGGACGGGAATTATGAGCGACTTATAGAGTTTGGTTTTTGTTCGTCGAGAGAGGACTTTACTTTTCAATTGCCTACTCAGTCCGAAGTAGCACCTGTTGGCAAGAGTAATCCTGCGTTGGATTTCTAGGCTGACATTGTTGGTGGTGTTAATGCTGGTTCCTAAATAGACGAAATTATCTACAACTTCAAAGTTATGACTGTCAACAGTGACGTGAGTGCCAAGTCGCGAGTGCGACGACTGTTTGTTTGATGACAGGAGATATTTCGTCTTGCCCTCGTTCACTGCCAGACCCATTTGCGTTGCTTCCTTGTTCAGTCTGGAGAAAGCAGAACTTACGGCGCGGGTGTTGAGACCGATGATATCAATATCATCGGCATACGCCAGCAGCTGTACACTCTTACAAAAGATTGTACCTGCTCGGTTCAGTTCTGCAGCTCTAATAATTTTCTCCAGCAGCAGATTGAAAAAGTCGCACGATAGGGAGTCGCCTTGTCTGAAACCTCGTTTGGTATCGAACGGCTCGGAGAGGTCCTTCCCGATCCTGACGGAGCTTTTGGTCCCGCTCAACGTCAGTTTACACAGCCGTATTAGTTTTGCGGGGATACCAAATTCAGACATTGCGGCATAAAGGCAGCTCCTTTTCGTGCTATCGAAAGCAGCTTTGAAATCGACGAATAGGTGGTGAGTGTCGATTCTCCTTTCACGGGTCTTTTCCAAGATTTGGCGCATGGTGAATATCTGGTCGGTTGTTGATTTTCCAGGTCTGAAGCCACACTGATAAGGTCCAATCAGTTTGTTGACGGTGGGCTTTAATCTTTCACACAATACGCTCGATAGAACCTTGTACGCGATGTTGAGGAGGCTAATCCCACGGTAGTTGGCGCAGATTGTGGGGTCTCCTTTTTTATGGATTGGGCATAGCACACTTAAATTCCAATCGTTGGGCATGCTCTCATCCGACCATATTTTGCAAAGAAGCTGATGCATGCTCCTTATCAGTTCTTCGCCGCCGTGTTTGAATAGCTCGGCCGGCAATCCGTCTGCCCCTGCCGCTTTGTTGTTCTTCAGGCGGGCAACTGCTATTCGAACTTCGTCATGGTCGGGCAATGGAACGTCTGCTCCATCGTCATCGATTGGGGTATCGGGTTCGCCTTCTCCTGGTGCTATGTGTTCACTGCCATTCAGCAGGCTGGAGAAGTGTTCCCTCCATAATCTAAGTATGCTCTGGGCATCGGTGGCTAGATCACCTTTGGGGGTTCTACAGGAGTATGCTCCGGTCTTGAAACCTTCTGTAAGTCGCCGCATTTTTTCGTAGAATTTTCGAGCATTACCCCTGTCGGCTAGCTTATCAAGCTGTTCGTACTCACGCATTTCGGCCTCTTTCTTCTTCTGTCTGCAAATGCGTCTCGCTTCCCTCTTCAACTCTCGGTATCTATCCCATCCCGCACGTGTTGTGGTCGATCGTAACGTTGCGAGGTAGGCAGCCTGTTTTCTCTCCGCTGCGACACGGCACTCCTCATCGTACCAGCTGTTCTTTTGCACTTTCCGAAAACCAATGGTTTCGGTTGCAGCTGTACGTAAGGAGTTTGAAATGCCGTCCCACAGTTCCCTTATACCGAGTTGTTGACGAGTGCTCTCAGAGAGCAGGAGTGCAAGCCGAGTAGAAAATCGTTCGGCTGTCTGTTGTGATTGCAGCTTCTCGACGTCGAACCTTCCTTGTGTTTGTTGGCGTGCGTTTTTTGCTGCACAGAGGCGGGTGCGAATCTTGGCTGCAACAAGATAGTGGTCCGAGTCGATGTTAGGACCTCGGAGCGCACGCACATCTAAAACGCTGGAAACGTGTCTTCCGTCTATCACAACATGATCGATCTGGTTGGTGGTTTTTCGATCCGGAGACAGCCAGGTAGCTTGATGTATCTTCTTATGCTGTAATCTAGTACTACAGATAACCATATTTCGGGCCCCGGCGAAGTCGATCAGCCTCAACCCATTTGGGGATGTTTCCTCGTGTAGGCTGAATTTACCGACCGTAGTGCCAAAGATACCTTCTTTGCCCACCCTGGCGTTGAAGTCGCCAAGCACGATTTTTACATCGTGGCGCGGGCATCTCTCATAAGTGTGCTCCAAGCACTCATAAAAGGCATCTTTGGTCACATCGTCCTTCTCTTCCGTCGGGGCGTGGGCGCAAATCAGCGATATGTTGAAGAACCTCGCTTTGATGCGGATTGTGGCTAGACGTTCATTCACCGCAGTGAAAGATAGTACTCGGCGACGGAGTCTCTCTCCCACCACGAATCCAACACCAAACTTGCGCTCCTTTATATGGCCACTGTAGTAAATGTCACAAGGACCTACTTGTCTCTGTCCTTGTCCCGTCCATCGCATTTCTTGGACGGCGGTGATGTCAGCCTTTATCTTTACGAGGACATCAACCAGCTGGGCAGCGGCACCTTCCCAATTAAGGGACCGGACATTCCAGGTGCATGCCCTCAATTCGTAGTCCTTATTTCGTTTGCCATGGTCGTCATCAAAAGGGGGGTCACTCATCCGAAGCTTGTTGTTCCTTTTCATTGGGGGTGTTTTTTTACGTGGCGGGTCCCAAACCCAGCGCACAACCCTATGCAGGGGATGTTTCGCCTTCTCACGTTCGCTCGCCTTCAAACGGATGTTCTTAGGCTACCCAGAGGATACTTGGTCAAAGACCGGAAGTCGTGAGCTGCTTGAGTCATATGCAAAAGAATCGTTTCTGGCCACTCCCAAGTGAATGGCGATCAGAGAACTTTCCTCACTTGCGTGAACTTCTACACATGACTCCATCCTCCAGAAAAAATGTACCGATTCGAAAAACACTTGAAGTATAAATTAATTCACCTTTCAATTTGATCACAGTAGTATTGTAAAATTTAAAGCCGCAGGTTACAGAATATCAATTTGTTGTACCCCGTTTAAGGTGTGAAGATCCAGGAGAGGAACACGAAGCAAGGACGGAAGTAAAAAAAAAATGATCTTGATGTTCTTACAAAATTACTTCTGTAAGATTTACATATATATATAGTAAAAATAAAAAACTCATGTTGTTAAGTAATAACATAATGTCCATAGAAAAAAGAGTTGCCAACAGTTTTCGAAAATAAAACTAATATGCAGTAAGAAATGAAATCTTTCAGCGATTGGTAAAATAGAGATGCCATAAATTTAATTCCAAAACATATGTTGAAAAAATAATTTACTAATTTAATGTGAATTTCGTATTTCCTCAATGCACATATTCAAAAAATATATATTTTTTCTAAAATATATACATAGTTATAATAAGATCACAGACACATGCTGAACTCAATACTTTTTTACGAATGCTTAATTATGGAACGTTAGTGGCAGTAGAGATCTATTTAACCCTTGTCGTTCCTTTTAGGATTATCATTTATTATATCTGGTACTTGTAACATTTAAAAGGGCAAAGCGGGATATTTTTTGTTCATAGGGTTCTTAAGAAGGTTCCAGCATTTAACAAGTCTTGCCTTGAAAAAAATTATTAAATTAAAGCCGAAAGAAAGGCATTGTTACTAAATAACTAATTCATATATGGAAATTTGTACATAAATATTAATAATCCAAAATCAAACTAAAGCAATCCATATATATATATAACAATTTACAACTCATACTATCGATCTACTTAAATTAGTGCAAACATATCAAAGTATGATACGAGTAGTACTTATTTTTGTATGTTGCGACATTTCATATTTAGCTATATGTACTTCTGGTTCTAATAGTGAATCAACTGAGCGCGATACATGGCATTGTACATATACGGATGTACAAAAGGTTGCCTCCAAAGTAATATACAACCACTTATGAAGAGCAATTTGATATATAAGCATATCCCAAACAAATGAAATTAATTGAGTATTTCGAGAATAGCAATTTTACACTACTTTGAAACAGTTGAAGAATCATCTAATACATATGTTCTTCGAAGGTTTTCGTTGCGGTGATACAAGTAGATACCTTAAAAAAATGTAACCATGTTGTGAACTCACGATCCATAAAGCGAAAGTCATGCATTTAACGATGAACTGCAAACAAATTCCAATGAGAAAGTTGTGGAGTCGAAGCCTTTGTATATGAGAATCTTTAACTTCAAAAATTAATATGTAAATCATTTCCTGAATTCCCTTATTTTCTACAGGACGTAGGAAAATGATTTGCTTGACCCATTAACACAGATTGGCTTTTCGGTTATTATTGTTCGCAAAATTCTCTAGAGCTGCATATTAAATTTCAATTATGTAATTAATTACATATGCATTTGTGTTCAATGAAATTGCTGAGAATTTCGTCATCACTGCGTCCATCTTGCCACATTTATGTTAGTATGGAGTAAGAGTATGATACATACCTTTGCGTACATAATATAGGTATGTAAGTCATAGTAATCCTGATATATGATATTTAAACATTTAAGCAAATAAATTTACTTTAAGTTAGATATTTAAAGGTTCTTTATGAGACAAGAAACTAATGCAGTATTTTATTTTGAAACATATGTAAATCATGATATGAAACGAGGAATCTTTACGCCAACAACGTAGAGTAGTCCATAAGCAGAAATCCACCAGCTTCGGATATGGCGGCACATATTCTGAAGTCTTAAACATTAATTTGCATGGTTCCCACTATGAAGGTACCGTACCCTGGTTATGAACTGCTATAGTTCAAATATGATGTATTTTATCTTGTTCAAAATTAGTTTAAAAATGTTTACTGTCCATACTTTGACCGCAGAAACCCCTCAATTATTTGACCTTCAATCAAAGTCGATTTATATCTTCAAAATTCTTTAGTAAGGTTATCCAAGTTAGGTGTTTGAGTCTTAGATGTGCTCAATAAATATATGTGCATACCAGCAAGTTATTTGGATGGAGACGAATAGGTTTTTTGAAAGATCTGATGGACTTAAATTCTGTCACATGTATTACCGTATCTAACAGACTTTCGAGAACAAATGCTTGTCAGACTTGAGTCAAATAATTGGAAGAAAACACTTTCGCAGTTAGAATATGAACTTGTTTATAAAAATTCTAAAAAAAGGTGCGTGGAGTCCCTACGCGCGGATGAAGTTATACTTCTTAGTGATATTCAGAAATGCATATCATTTAGTACAAAATAAAACTAGAAAACTTAAATTCACATTTTATAAATTTATTATGTGTTTGTATGCTTGTGCATTATTTTTTCGGCAATGTATGCAAATATATGTACATATAAGTATATATGAATGTATGAACATGCAAGTCAATGCGCGCACATGTAATAAGTATATTGATAAGTGATGAAAATATGATTTCAATTTCTGAACGCGCACATGCATATACATACACTCATATGAGCATGTGCAGATACACAAGATAGGATAGAAGATGTATGCCTTTTAACATCGTATACTATACAAATAAATATTTTTCTTACTAATATAAATTTATTTTCTGTTAGTAAGAAAAAAAAATATTTATTAGTATAGTATACGATGTTAAAAAGCAAAAATTTAAAAATGAATTCTGTTGAGATTCGAACCAGTGTTCACATCGTCACAGTCTAGGCGCTTACCACCAACACCACCATTGACACTTAGGTTTCGTTGACTTAAGTATGATTTGGTTATGCATGCAAGAAACATACGATGGTTCTAAAAATTTTGTTTAAGTATAGAATATATGTACATATACATTTGTAGAACATTTGCTTTCGCAATAAATTTATCACAGCAATATACATATACATAATATGTATATACATATACATAATATTGCTGTGATAAATTTAATTTCTATTAGTAAGAAAAATATTTATTAGTATAGTATACGATGTTAAAAAGCAAAAAATTAAAAAAAAAATTAAAAGTAAATTCTGTTGAGATTCGAACCAGTGTTCACATCGTCACAGTCTATGCGCTTACCACTAACACCACCTTTGACACTTAGGTTGCGTTGACTTAAGTATGATTTGGTTATGCATGCAAGAAACATACGATGGTTCTAAAAATTTTGTTTAAGTATAGAATATACATATACATTTGTAGAACATTTGCTTTCGCAATAAATTTATCACAGCAATATACATATACATAATATGTATATAACGGGTGATTTTTTTGAGGTTAGGATTTTCATGCATTAGTATTTGACAGATCACGTGGGATTTCAGACATGGTGTCAAAGAGAAAGATGCTCAGTATGCTTTGACATTTCATCATGAATAGACTTACTAACGAGCAACGCTTGCAAATCATTGAATTTTATTACCAAAATCAGTGTTCGGTTCGAAATGTGTTTATCGACAAATTTTGTTCAGCGATGAGGCTCATTTCTTGTTGAATGCACGTACATAAGCAAAATTGCCGCATTTGGGGTGAAGAGCAACCAGAAGCCGTTCAAGAACTGCCCATGCATCCCGAAAAATGCACTGTTTGGTGTGGTTTGTACGCTGGTGGAATCATTGGACCGTATTTTTTCAAAGATGCTGTTGGACGCAACGTTACGGTGAATGGCGATCGCTATCGTTCGATGCTAACAAACTTTTTGTTGCCAAAAATGGAAGAACTGATTGAACATGTGGTTTCAACAAGATGGCGCTACATGCCACACAGCTCGCGATTCTATTGGCCATTTTGAGGGAAAACTTCGGACAACAATTCATCTCAAGAAATGGACCCGTAAGTTTGGCCACCAAGATCATGCGATTTAACGCCTTTAGACTATTTTTGTGGGGGCTACGTCAAGTCTAAAGTCTACAGAAATAAGCCAGCAACTATTCCAGCTTTGGAAGACATTTCCGAAGAATTCGGGCTATTCCGGCCGAAATGCTCGAAAAGTTGCCCAAAAATTGGACTTCCGAATGGACCACCTAAGACGCAGCCGCGGTCAACATTTAAATGAAATTATCTTCAAAAAGTAAATGTCATGAACCAATCTAACGTTTCAAATAAAGAACCGATGAGATTTTGCAAATTTTATGCGTTTTTTTTTAAAAAAAAGTTATCAAGCTCTTAAAAAATCACCCTTTACATATACATAATAGTGCTGTGATAAATTTAATTTCTATTAGTAAGAAAAATATTTATTAGTATAGTATACGATGTTAAAAAGCAAAAAATTAAAAAAAAAATCAAAAGTAAATTCTCTTGAGATTCGAACCAATGTTCACATCGTCACAGTCTAGGCGCTTACCACCAACACCACCATTGACACTTAGGTTTCGTTGACTTAAGTATGATTTGGTTATGCAGACAAGGTTGAGTTACATTCATATGGATGGAGCGAGGTTGCGCAACGCAAAGGAATCTATCGCAACCTTTTCCGGCGTCGTATAAGAAGTATAACTTCAAAAATCACATGATTACTGCAACCGCCAAATCTTTAGTCAAATATTTTATGACAGATCGGACAGACAGATTTCTCCTTAAAGCTGGCGAACAAAAATTGTGGAAATTTATATGTCTGGGAATAACTATAGACACTAAGCCACAACAGCCTAACTATTGTTACTTAGTCTGTTTGGAGCTTCGTTGTGACAGTCGAAGCGGGGTGACAGAACTTTCCTTACTTACAAGGGTTTAAATTAGTCACCAACCAAACATTGCTCAATCAGTAAGCCAGACGTTTTCAACTTGACCGCCACATTTTTGCGGAGTCAAGGACCTCACACTTTTTGACATTTAGTTTTACCAATGGGAATAGGTGTAAAACAGCTGAACAGATTTGTCGACGGTTTAATCCCCTCCTTTATTTTGTGGCGCTATAAAGCCTGTACTGATCTAGTGATAATAAAACGTCAGAATTTATTTTGAATTTTTGCGAAAATCGAACCTTTGGAGTATTATTTACATATCCAACTCTGACTAAGACATTCACTTTAACTTTTTTAGTAAAACTGTTTGACACTTTAGCCAAAAACACACTCATTTCATAATTAAAATTGTTCAACAACTATTTTTTCGAAGGATCTACTTTTTTATTGGCATTTCCATTTTTGAAATTAATGGAAACGAGCATGAAACTGGACAACGCCCCAAAGCCCAACTCACTAAATGGGATCTAAAAACAAAACTGCATATACATATGCATCGGAAAATAAAATTTGCATATGTACGAGTATGTTCACTCTTTGATAACTATACAAACACACCGGCGCCACAATTAATTCGATTCTTTTTTGAATTCGCATTTTTGGCTCGTTAACAGAAGTGTAAAAAAGATTTTTTTTGCTGCAATGTGAAATAAAGGCAAAATTGTTTTCGAAACGCGAAAAGCTTCACTTCTTAAATACGTAATCCCATGGAAAGAGCGTGATTGTCTACCGAACCAAAGTGAATATGAATTTATATTCAGGCATAGCCAAGCGTCATTTTGGCTAATTTGGGAAAGATTTCAGATTATTTTGTTAAGAACAACAACACCAAAAGTTTTTCAATATGTGCTTGGATTATGAGAAAAACTTTGCATATTATTAACACGTTGAATTGGAGCACTGGGCTCAATGAAAGACAAGCTCCACCTAGACTTGATCTGTGTTCCTGGCCACAGGAATATTTTCGGCAAAGAAAAAGCAGACGAGTTGGCAAAGGCAGGAGCTTTCCTTAACGAATCCGAGGAGAGGCTAATACCAAGCCCGCTAGGATCGATTAAAAGAAAGATCAGTAGACAATTTCAACAAGTTACAAATAACAGGTGGAAAAACATTACAAAATGCATCATAACGAAACAATTATGGCCAACATAAGAAAAGAAAAGAACTAACGACTTATTAAGTAGGTATAGGAAAAGTATCTACAGAGTAATAGCTACCATAACAGAGCACTGGTTAAGTAAGACAGACTTCAATGGAGAATTCCTTCTCTATTTCCTCCTTTCGATTGAATTTTTATCAATCATCTTATTGGGAATTTTATTTTGTTTTTCGTTTTTGCTTTTCTAGTTTTTGTCCATGCAGGTGTTTGTACGCCAAATTTAAACGAACAACACACCGGACACTACATAGCTCAATTGATTGGATTTATATGCCAAAGTCACTTGACTACACTTCCATTTTACCAAAAAGCTTTCATGATCCATCAAACCCGAAGAAAGGCAAGTAAATAAAGCGATAAGGAAAATGGGAAACCAAAAAAAATAGAGAATACCAGAAAAACCAAGAAAGAATTTCAGAAAATAGTTGTTGTTGAAAACTTCAACAAATGTGTTAGATAGCTTTCATAGTGTGATAGGAAACAGTTACTAACGTTCTTATTGAATTGGATAATATCGTTGTCCTTTCAGATTGCACATTATTTTTGGTTATAAGCTAATTATTCATAGATGGCTCCGGATGGTCACAATAAAACAATTGCTCCTGAAATATATTCCGGAACTAGTTACATTTTTATTTGCCTATATAACTCTGATATGTATATCAAAATTACAAATTTTTATTCAGAAATGAGGCTAAGAAATCCACCTAGCTCAACAAGGAAACAAGTTACTTCCACTAAAGTGATGCATGGTACCCAACATAGGTAGGAAACTATACAAGTGTAACCCGTATTCCGAAAGGTCAGCGAAAACATATTTCGATTCCTAAGAGTGTTGTTGAAATAACTTTGAGTATGTTAATGGTGTTCTCGTATCGTTTTACAAATTTTCTTTTATGTATATTCGAATAAATCATCATCATCATTTAGGGTTTCTTGGGTTATTAGTAAGGCTTCTTCGATTTTGACAATGAACTCTATAAAGGCATTCACCCACAACATTTAAATTGGAGCCCTTTCATGATTGTTCCATATGCATACGAATCGAAAGCCAGTGCTTATGTAGTGTACATTAGGAAAAACTTGAATTAAGCAAAAAAAAGTGTTATGTGTGCAATCTTAATTTAAGCTACAGCCTTTGTTGAATTTTCACTTCCCTTTTAGCTTTTTGCCTTTAGTTTTTTGTACATATTATAGCCAGCGTGTTGTGACTGAAATTCGGCAGTGTTGGCATCTCTCATTTTTTGCTCTTTTCAATTTCGTTGAAAATTGATGTTTTCGATACTGAATATTTGCTGCTGTTGCATTTTTTCGTGCGCATAGCTCGCTGGTGGATATATGTGTTATATGCATATCAGCTGCTGCTTAGATTTGATGAATGTAAAAATTCGTACCAATATGCATACACCTTGGTATGTGTGTGGAATGTATGTAAATTTCGATAGCACCCATGCACGCTGTTACGGCTTTGTGGGGTTTTCCAGCATTGGAAGGCTCCGACATATCTCCACTTTATGGAAATTCAGCGAATCGAATTCAAAAAATTCACCACAATGAACTAATATACTCAATAAATTTTAACAGAGCTGTTAACATACAAAAATATTTGCATACATTATATGCGCCTATATATACAGCACATTCATATTCTGTTTCACAAAGTAATGAGTTTTTTGAACCAAAAATTGGTTCGCGAAGTATTGAGTTGGCATAATTTACTTGTATGAGCATAAAAAGTGGAAATTACTTGTTTTTCATATTTTTACGCCTCTACCTTTAACTGAATTTTTAAGCAATTGCTTTTCAGTTTAAATCATGTGTTTGAGTGGTATCGACCGCATGTTATCTGTTAACTATAAACATGCCACATACTAAAAAAATGTTCCATGGGTTGCATTAAGGTATCCCACATACAATCACCAATCAGATGGATTAAGGTCAGCCAGATGTACAAAAATATTGATATTAGTTATATGGGGGCTAGGTCGCGTTTTCGCCCAATTGCATCTATTTCTATCACAAAGATATACTGTTTTGATTAAAACACTTTCTGTAATTTCCATTGAGATGAATCAAATATTTTGTTAATAAAATTATAGATTTCTAGTAAGGGTGTATTTCAAAGTTGTGGTTTAAAATGTATTAATGAAGTTTTTAATGAGGAAACGCTGCAGCTGTCCACCTACACTTCGCAGCTACATTTTTGACCTTCGATGGTCTGGAAAGATGTGCAAAGAAATTTCGAATTAGGTCAAATGCTCAAAAAAATAGTTTTGAATGTCCTTAAGTATATAAAGAATTTAAAATTATTTTTAATATTGCACGCAAAGAAAAAATCCGAAAAACTTCAACAGAAATATACCGCAGAATTAACACTATCTCTCGAAGAGACCCAAAATAGAGTTCCACTGACATTCTACGTGAAATTCAAGATGAATATAATGGCCAACTATTCAAGAAAACAATTTCCCGGTGTTTGGTCGTATCTGGACTTCACGGCAGCGAAGCACGCAGGAACCCACTTCTGACTAAAACTCGTAAGAACGACGCGTAGACTTTGCCAACTCTTATTAGTCTAAGAAATCAAATCAGCAAAGGTATGTCGTTTGGAACGTTGTAACAAAAATTAATCGCTTAGGTCTTGATTGTCGAAGGTATATTCGCCGTCCGATAATTCAATAATTTGTAAACTTAATAAAGCAAACAAAAATCTTTTTTTTTTAACTTGAACAATATGAAGCCACTTGTTTTGCTTACATAAGTACAGCATACAGCATAACATGTATAACGTAGCTTCCGATATCTTGTTATAACTTGTTCGCAAACAAGTTTGTCTTAAGACCAAATCAATGGTTAAAAATAAAATTTCTATTTATCAAAAGATGACGGTTTCTTTCTTGTTTTTTTTTTCAAGAATGAGTGAGATTCTTTTGTTTCCTTCATCCAAAAATGTAGCCTACATATTCTTGAAGACAAACTGTGTTGTACACCATATACTTTTTTCAATTCCTATCGTCGGTATTTGGCAGTTGGAGCGCAAATCCTTGGTAAGTTGCTTCCTTGAGATGTTTTGGCAAGCAGCAAGTACGAGTATTCAGCATTTTTCTTTTATAAATAAAACAATATATATGTACATATATTTATATATATATATATGTACATATATTGTTTTGCTATTGAAATTTGGTTACTTTTAAGATCTTATACCTGTTTTTGGATGTACATATTTTGTGAGTTGATACGAGAAAACAAGTCACATTTTCCATATCAGCTCTTGTTCATAAGAAAGAAAAAAAAAAAACATCTAGTAGCGGGAATATGGTTTATCCTACCTACTATACCCACTACTGATGCGCCCAGAGCTGTACCAAACCAAACCATTTTTTTTTGTAGGCCAGTGTTAGTGCCAAGATAAATTACAATTAAGTGGCACTACCCACTTTTAAGTGAAGTAACACATCTCGTGACCCACCAGATCGATTTCAAACGAATTGCGTACGCTCCTAAGTGCTGAATATAAGGCTCCTAAGTGCTGAATATAAGGACCCCAGTATCAAGAGTTGACCTATCAGCGCATATGTTAATGTGTGTGACTTAAATTGAAAACCAGAGATAACCATTTACTAATATTAGTATGTATGTTCCGGATATAAAATTGTAAAGACTCCCCATCAACAAAAAAAGCTTTCTTAAAAACTTTATACAGTGCTAGTTTTATTTTAACGACACAAAGACTTTAGAGAAATTAAAATGCTGCCTTTAACTTTTCAATCTTTGGAGTATTAACGACCGCACAAGGACACACGCAGTTCCCTCATGCTGTTAAATTGCAAAGTACTGACATTAAAAGGTCATAAAAGTCATTTCGTTGTCTGGGTTTACGAGTATATTAATTTTCCATCGTAAAACGGCACATACCGCACAGAAATTTATTACAAAGTATGTGTATATATACATAAATGTTTGTGTGTTTAAAGTATCTATAAAACAGTTCAAATATATCCTCCCATCTCTTGCAGATGTTGAACCTTTAAACTGATAATTCTAACAATTCAATTTGTGCAAAGCGACCCGGCAAAGCTCCACTTATCGAAAATTTAATTTAAGGTGGCTTAGAATGTTGAGTATAAAAATATGCGAAAAAGTAAATTTTACTATAGAAATTAACGGTTAAGCAATCAACCGCGTCGGCAGACAACTTTGTTTTAAAAAAAATGGTAAGTCGCAACAAAGAAGCTGCACAAACACACGAACACCCAAACAAGTTTATGTCCTCTCAACCAATCGCTTAATCATGGCAGTTCAACTCCTTCACTTTTGTAGGTTAAAAGGCATGGAAGTCATTAAACGTTGCCAGTAATTGTTCGGTGAGCAATCATACCGACATCATCCCACAGCATTCCTGCTAGTATTGTACTACTTATTGCTACATTTCCATATCACTTTCTAAAATGTAGCCAAAAAACTGAAAATAACAAATAAATATTCTACAAAGCACTAAGTTGGGTGTAACCGAACATTTTATACTCTTGTAGCCTTGCAACAAAGCCAGGGAAATATCTTTAGATGTAAAAGATCTAAGTAATTTTTTACATACTTGTACTCTAAATAACTCTTACACCGACCGACTAATTAGGTACATATTTATACGATTTGATAGAAAAACGAAAATTCTTATATCACCCGATTAAATCTATTATATATGACCATGCCACATACTAAACAAAAGTTACCTGGGTTTCATAAAAGTTCCTCACGTACAAACACCAATTACGTGGAGTAAGTCACCCGGATCTTCGAAAATCCTGGTAATAGTTATATGGGACTAGATCAAGTGTTCGCCTAATTGTATCTATTTTAGCCACAAAGATAAACTGTCATGATTAGAACACGGTTTCACATTATAATTAAAATATCTCAAATATTGGCATACAGCATAAAGTCACCTGGAGTTCGAAAATATTTGTATTAGGAATATGGGGGTCTCGTTTTAAAATAAGAACGTTCAAGACAAACTTGTTTGCAAATAAATTATAACAAGAAATCTGAAGCATGTTATTCATGCTCTGCTGTATGTATGATATTTCTATTACGTTTCTATTTTCATATAGTACGTATGTATATAAAGCAAATGGCTTCAAATTGTTCAAGTTCAAAAATATATAGAATACATGATTTATTTCCTATTTTATTGACAAAGTGTAAGTCTAATACTTATTTAACTTTGCTGAATAGCCATGATTGAGACTGCTTTATTGACACTTTTGCGTAAGAATTTAAATTGTAAGGGATTGTGGTTTCAGTTTTTTCTTGCTGTTGTAAATACATACAATCACCAACTAGGACCACTACAATAATAATTCAAGTCCAACTTTCCTGTTGTAGTTATCAACCTTACTTAATACATCCACTTTTGGACGCAAGGCACCAAAGGAGCAATGCGACCAACGCAAGCGGTATTTTCATAGTGCCGCAGCCGCGTGCTCAACATTTATAGCAATTTTATAATCCAAATCGTTATGTAATAGTTTGCATCGTTGCAGCGGTATTGGTTTGCCGCTTGCTTGCTCCTGACTAGATTGGCGGTGAAGGCTTTCGGGAAAAAATATATGTCAGCATTAAGATGAATGCATTGGAGAAGTCAAATGCGCACAATTCAGACGCTAACTTTAATTTGCGTACCCTCTAGTGCATAACACAAAAATGCGAGTTATGCAAAATACTTGCCCCAGCAGCCGCCAGTGACTACTGCAACAACGAAAGCGGCAATAACCATAATCTGCAATGTTATACTCGTACAAAGCACTACAAGTAACTTACGTAACTTGTAGAGTAATACTGGCACTACTGTATAAATGGAAGATGATAAAGACGATGTGTGTTTCTTAGGAATCCAAAAACGAAAGGCGTACAACTTCGATGTTAAAGTTAGCTCAAAAAGACATTACTTCACGTAGTTGCGAAAAAACGATAAAATGTTTAATTTTATAAACTATGTACGTTCTGAAGAATTCTAATAAAATAAAAAATCGAAGAGGCGAAAACAAAAAATTCAGTCTCAAATCGTGACTGAATCGGATCCCGACCTTAACTTCTAAATTTCAAATTTGTTGACATTCTTCGCAGTTACATAAAGCCAAGAGTATGCATTCGCGAAATTTTCGTGGCGCTAAGTTGGTGAAGAAATTTGGAAATATTTGAAGCGTTTCTATGCCACAACACATCACCACAAGTGTGTGGGACGTACCGAAAGTGGTTTCTAATGCTTCTACAATACCAGTAGTTGATGTATGTGTATGAAAAGCGTTTAGTGGTGATACTCGTATGTTGGCGTATGACTAGTATTTTCACTAAAATATATTACATTCAAAGTTGCTGGTGACAGCAAACGCACGTTAATACTTCACTGTGCAGACACGCACTATATATGTACTTGTATATCATGTGTATGCAATTTTTGCAGATAGAAAAATTGAACTTTTAAAATGAAAAAGTTTGCAGTGGCAACCAAATGCCCAATCCTTCATCTTCAAGGTAGAAATATTACTGGCAGGTGAGCAGTCGAGTTTTCCTCCATTTTTTTTCTCTTTTCTCTTGCCACAAAATTTGTAACACCCAAAAGAAACGTCTAGCTGAGTCGCTTTAGTTAGGTTCATCTTTCTATAGTACATCCACGAACTAACTCCTTGGTATTCGAGATATTGATCTAAAATAGCTGTCATTCATACTGTATCAAAATTAAGTCCTTGTATGGAAAACTTTTCCAATTGACAAAGAATCTGCACGAAATTTGGTATGGTGAGACCACTAAAGCTTACAGTCCTTTTTTAGTTTTATGTAAAGTTTGATCTTCATACTTATGTCATTATAATGGGCTTGACAGCTATTTGTTTACCGCGCGAAAAGCTTTTCTGACAATTTTTTTTTTACTTTTGCAACATTTTGCTAAATAGTGTGTAAATTTTGTTCACCTAATGCTTTTATGTATCATCTAGGGCCTAAGAAAGCTATACGGTTATATGTAGAAATATAAATGATCAAGACGACGATGAAATCCGAATGTCTGTCTGTGTGTAATCCGACACAGCCACGCTTACAAAATGCCAATAAACGAAAATTTGTAAAATAACATAACAAAGTATTAGATTAAGATATGCAAATTTATTTTGGTATAACAAATTGCATTAGCAAGTGATACTTGTGGAAACTTGTTTGGAAAGAACAATCACAGTTGAAAACGCATGTATAAGGGTTTTACCTGAATTTGATCCATGGAAGTTGCAATAATATGAAATGTTCTATTACTTTAACTCTTCTTAACTTAGTATAAGTTTTTCACTATATCTGATAGTATTTAGCCGGCTTTTATCTTTGTAAATTGCACAAATATAAAATATTCGGATCACCCGGACTACCTGTTATATTCTTGCAAACTGTTGCTACAGAGAATATTGGTTTTGTTCACTTAACGGTTGTACGCATAATTGTAGGCAGAAATTTTGGGAAAAGTGGGCGTGGCCCCGTCCCCTTATAAGTTTAATGTACTAATCTGATCAAAAATATAGGTTAATGTGTGAGACATGCAATTGAAATTCAAAGAGAATTTCTTGATGACAATATGAATTCTGTGTATCAAAAATGGGTAAAATCGGGTCAATTCTTTCTTGAGTTATATTAATTCTAATATATACCGAATATAAATTTTTCGAACTTCCAAGTGACAATGTTGGATGTAATGGTCAATATTTGAGTTATCTCAATGAAAATTTCAGAATATGTTTTACACATAACAGTATATACTTGAGGCTAAACTAGATACAATTGGCCTAGCTCCCATATAACTATCAACAGGATTTTCGAACATCGCGCTGAATTCATTCCCTATAACTGCTGATTGTATGTGAGATACTTTAACGAAACACAGATAATATTTTTAAGTATGTTGCAGAATAATAATTAAAGGTTAATATCGGGTCGATACTACCCCAATTCTCATATACTTCTTCTTTACTAACAGTGCGTCAGTCATTTTTTTTCGCAAAGCGGCGCCACTTGGAGATTCCATGCGAAGCCAGGTCCTTCTCCACTTGGTCAATTGCCTACTCAGTCCGAAGTAGCACTTGTAGGCAAGAGTAATCCTGCGTTGGATTTCCAGGCTGGCATTGTTGGTGGTGTTTATACTGGTTCCTAAATAGACGAAATTATCTACAACTTCAAAATTATGACTGTCAACAGTCACGTGGGAGCCAAGTCGCGAGTGCGACGACTGTTTGTTTGATGACAGGAGATATTTCGTTTTGCCCTCGTTCACTGCCAGACCCATTTCTTTTGCTTCTTTGTCCAGCCTGGAGAAAACAGAACTAACGGCGCGGGTGTTGACTCTCATCCGAGGCTGTTGTTGCTTTTTCATTGGAGTGTTTTTTTTACGTGGCGGGTCCCAAACGCAGCGCACAACTCTATGCAGGGGATGTTTCGCCTTCTCACTTTAGCTCGCCTTCAAACGGATGTTGTTAGGCTACCCAGAGAATACTTGGTCAAAGACCGGAAGTCGTGAGCTGCTTGAGTCAAATGTAAAATAATCATTTCTGGCCACTCCCAAGTGAATGGCGATCAGAGAACTTTCCTCACTTGCTTGGATTTCTACACATGACTCCATCCTCTCAAGCAAATATTGGCCTCTGGAAATTTTGCAAAGTCAGAACGCAGTAAATCCTATGTGATGCCATGTGCCTTAAATTGGTGGTCTGGTCAATCACTATGCTCCATAACATGGGCAGAACACAATATCATTTTATACGTATGGGTTTAGTAAATATTAGCCAAAATGAGATTGTTCTGGTATGTTTGTGCATTTGAGGCCCTCAGAACAGCAAAACTCTTCGTAAAGCAGGACTGAAATATACTTTCTAAAAAACACCAACAGCAAAGTATGTTTCAGGAAATAATAGTATGAATGTAGTTAGTACATACATTTGTAAGTATGTGTATGTGCCCAGATTGTGTGCAAAATTTCAAAGCTATTAACTTTTCCATTTTCATTTTCACTCATCGACTGAAAAATGCGTAGCATGAAAGCTTCCCTTCGTGTACTTGTGTGTGGGGATGTGTGTTGCTGCAACTGTAAGACTCCACTTTGCAATCTAACTATCGAATGGCCTGCGTGCGGGTATTACATTATTGTCTACGCTGCAGCGTAGAACCAGCGCGCTGGTTCAATTTTCAGTTTGGCATTTTGCGTATATGCAGTGACTTACAAAGATTTCAGCTTACCAGTTTCAACTACAAATATCAGTCAACTTTGTATAATTTCCAAGTTTCAGATTACCATTTACAACTGTGTGTTTTTTATTTGCTTGCTCGTGGTGCTTATTATTATTTGCGTATGCAGCGGAACCGTAATTTGGAGAATTTATGTGCTTGTAACATAGGAGTTTCCCCCTATCATCTACCGCTTACAATGAAGACAAGTACATTTTTTTCATTTATTCCGCCAGACGATGTTTCATATACCGCCTTACTTTAGTTAAAATACATATGTCAGATGTCAGTTAGTAAGACTATTTATTGTCATTTTGATTTCACTGTCATTGTCAGCCTATCACTACTTATAACGATTTGAGCAAGATTATCTTTGTACAATGCTCCTTCGGCAAGGAAACTACTCTTTTTTAGGTTGCACACGTTTTAACTATTCACCACACAATCGCTATCCATTCGATAAAAAAAAAAATTTGAGAGATGCCACATGCAATATTTTTTTTCTGACTTACCTGCCTTTAGAAATTCAAGGATCGCACATTTTTAAACAACTATGTGTACTAAAGGGAGAAGTAATAAAGCGACTAAACAGATCTGTGGTCGACTCAATGTGCAATATGCTTTTTGATAATCCTTCAAAACTTTGCTTATGCTGACAGTAATAGTAGATCCAAATAATAAACTTAGAATTTTATTGAAATTCAATCGTTAACCTTCCGAGTACTATTTACCTTACTCTGCCTCACACATTCTTCGCAGTTAGTCACCAGATTGGTTTCACATATTGAATTTTTATGCGCTACAAAGTAAAACTTTGTGCAATTAATTACTACTTCGAATTTTAAAATTGCTACAAAAAATTCTTGTTTGCCAGAATCTACCTCTATTTTGGTAAATCCTTTTTCCATTAGAAGACAACATGTAATTGAACAACGTCCAAAACTCTACTCGCCCTACAAGGAAAACGGTATATGTTGGAGTACATCTGTTTATAAGAAAGCAGAGTGTGTAAAGCAGAAAACACGGATAACTATAATACCAAGCCACTAAAAGTAAATTTAAAGGAGTTTCAATTGTAATTTCCAATATTATAGGCATAATGAATGTTTCCCTCCTTATGCCCATCTGAGAGTACATTCAGATGACCGGTAGTAATAAAGATTACATAACACGGCTAATATACGAATGTGAACTCGTTCACATGTTTTTCATTCCGTTTTAACTTTACCAACTTTCTTTACATTGCAGAATACATAAACTTTAAATATAAATAAGTAAAAATTTTGCGGACTACATATACGCATGAGCGCCTTTATTAACTTGATTCTCTTTCGAATACGCACTTTTGGTTTATTATGTGTAGTGTAAAGATGTTTTTGATCAATGTAAAATGGAGTTTTTTTTTTGAAAAAATAGAAAATATAAAAAAAGGAGTATTGATTATGTATAAAGCTTTGGTATTACCATTCACTGCAAACACAATAACCGACATGCGTTCAGAATCTCTCTGCTTTTGTATACTACATCAATGTATATTAGTACACTACCAGACAATGATAGTTCAATATGTGCATATTGTGGTATAAAAGTTGCTTCGAAAGCTAGAAAGAAAATTTTAAAATGCTTTAAAAACAAAGAACCAGTGTAATCATCACAATGAAATACAGTAGCCCATACCTGAGTAGTTGAGAGCAGAAACATCAATACAGGGTGCTTCAACATTAAAGTACAACTAATTCCAGTAAAATTTTAAGCAACTAATTTTCCATATCTTCATTCAATCATGTATTCATTGGATATGACAGATACTTGATTTAAAAGCCTACTTTCATATTTCTGAGGAACTATGAAGATAACCTTGTTTTTTGAACTGCTTAGACGTGGTTTTTTCGGCTTGGACTCACTTTTCCCACGATATTTGGCAGATTGATTGTCTCTTTCTAGGTCGTAAGCATAGATCAAAGACTTATCGCCAGTAATAATATGTTTCATGACATTCTAGTATTCGAAAAACATCGAAACACATAGAGATTTTTTGGAACCAAACGTGCTTCTACGTTTCTTATGACTAAATGATCTTTGAAAATGGTTTTCGTCGATCCTTGCGATGATTCAATGATGCCAGTAAAATCTGAGACTGTTAATCGTTGATTTTCAAGTACCAGTTCTTTTATTTTATTGATGTGCTGATCGTAAGTTTATGTTCATGGACCTCCTGGACGTGAAAAGCCAATTCTAACATACCAATCGTTTCGGAACCAGAAATTTGGTTCCGCACACAAAATTTAATGGAATTTCTTTCTTGGATATTTTTACTCATCATAAGAATCGCCGAATGATTTTACTCGTAATCTACTAAAGAAAGACAAGGATATACTGAAAGCTAATGACTATTTTAATGTGACCTTTGGCACAGAAATCACTGAATGTCATACCAGATATTTCGACGAATGAGTTTTCGACTATTTTTATGATTTCCCTCTCTAATTTTTACGACTGAATGTTAAATTGAAATGAGTATTTCAGACTATGATGAGATTATGCGGTGTTTCCTTTAGCACATGGCGTATACGTAACTTTCTTGAGTGTGAACGAAATTTTTTTGTTTTTACTCGACCATGTTCACATGAAGGTTTTAACTTCAGCCTTTATTACAATGACACAAGCACTGAACTCTAATGTGGATATGTCCAATTAATGTATCGGACCTAGATTGGAAAAGGGGTTCCAATACGAATACGTAACATTTTTTGTAATATATACAATTTCCTGTTAAAATATTAGCACGTCTTAAAAAAATATATAAATTAAACCATGCAATTTACTGGCTTATTGCTGACATGTGACAAATCTTTTTCATAACTTCGGTTTGGTATGGGATATGCTGCATTATTATTTACCTGCTTTCTCAATAACCAAATCGTAAACATATCTCTAAAGAAGACTTCCTTAATTTTTGAACATGTGCCCCCTCAAAAAGTGTTTTAATCTGTAAACTTCGATGTTTCTATATGTGTGTCCGTAAAAAATTACTTATTTTATAATTTCGTGTTTAATTAAATTTTGAAACAGTTGGCAATATTTTATCCATCTGCTTTTACCCCAACCGGATATCACACTAAACAATCCAAGCAACTCGTTTTCAGTGATTAACGATTCACAATGGTGATGGTATTTACTATTGCGAGCATGACAGTAATTCGCTGCATTACAATTTCTATGCAGTCAAGCTTGTAAATCTTTTACCGTGCTAAAGAAGTTTTACTGTTGAAGTTTATCAATGGAAGTAGTTTTTAAAGTGACAATATAAGCAAGTAAAGTCGTAAATTTGGTTATACTTTATATATTTTTTATATCCTAACTTAGCAATAATTAAATTGATTGTGTAAGGTGATATTTGACAAGCTTGCACTTGCTGGTTGATATATTTTTGGTTAAGGCGTTTGATACCGATACCTACCTGCTCACAATTTTTTATTTTTCTAAACACATATACGCAAGTTGGTACCTTTCCGTCTGTTATTTATATCCTCCTCCCCTTATTTTCTATTTGCATATTATTTGTTTCATCACAAAAGCAAGAAGTTGCAATTGCTCATTTTGGTTTTTATTGTCATTCTTTGTGAGCTTTCATTTCCTTTGTTTCATATATTCTTTTATAATTCCTTTCTCTGTACCCCTGGTTATTTTTATTTCTTCACCCTACTTGTCCCGCTATAACATCATATTTTGTTGTCGACTGCGCAAATGACAGCTTTCTTCTTGGTAGTATGTGTTTTAAACGGGCGAATATCCTTGGGGAGGTTATAATATATGGCTGTATAGTTGGTCCTTGATAATAATTGTATTGTATGTCTGCCATGTAATTGGCCAGGGGACATTGTCAAGAGAGGTTGAATTAATTGTGCATGCAAACAAAAAGAAAAAAATTAGAAAAAGGAAAGGTAGACAATAAAATTAAACAAAGCTTGAGCCGTGCCTTCTCAAAGGAGACGAGTAGATTTTTATATGGTTGCCGTCAAAACAAAGGTGACAGAAGTGAGGAATCAGCATATTCCACAATATTAGTGTATTTAGAGTAGTTCGGGGAAATATTTGTATTTCCTTTCCGGTTTCAGTAAATTTTATTTTAAAAGTGCCCCTAGATAAGAATTGTTGAGTGTTGACTTTTTTTTAGCGCACTTCAAAGCTAAGTATTTCATCGCAACGGCCTGGACTATGTTGACTCTGAAGGCACTGGTTGATTTGAATTGTTTAGTACAGACTGTGGATTTCAGAAAAAAAACGGAAAATAGAGATCCATACCAAAAAGTACTCTTCGCAAAATATCGCAAAATCTGCTGATTGTATTATGCATGAAAGCAGCATCAAAATATTAGCTCTGAGTTAATAACATGAAATTTTTAAAATATCATTCACAGGTGCATTTTTTTAGTAACTGTTTGTTCAGCTATATGCTATAGTAATCCGATCTTATTTTTTCGGAGAATACATTGTTGACTTAGAAAATAACCTATACCAAATTTCGTGAATATATCTTGTAAAATGCAAAAGCACTTGATTCCGATCGTTCAGTTTGTATGGCAGCTATATGCTATAGTAAGCCCATCTGAACAATTTCTTCGTATTTTACATTATTATGTTAGAAAATAACTTTTGCCAACTTTTGTGAAGATATATTGTCAAATGTGAAAGCTTTCCATACAAGAAATTGATTCCGATAGTTTGGTTTTATGGCAGTTATATGTTATAGTGGTCCGATATCGGCGGTTCCGACAAATGAGCAGCTTCTTGAAGAGAAAATGACGTTTGCAAAATTTCAAAACGATATCTTAACAAGTAAGGAAGGGCTAAGTTCGAATGTCACCGAACATTTTATACTCTCGCATGAGAAAGTGATAATCAAGATTTCATTATCCGTCATTTACATATTTTTTTATTTTGCTGTAAAATTAATTATAATTAAATTCTGAGAGAAATTTTCGGTGAAAAATTAGGTTAGGTTAGGTTAGGCACTGAGTTCTTCTTGTTCAATATAAGGGACCTTGAAAAGTCATAGTCCGATCACGACAATTTTTCCACAAGGGATACCTCAGCTCAAATTTGTGTAAAGTTTTATTCTGCTATCATCGTTGGTTCCTAATGTGTATACTCG
Source organism: Bactrocera dorsalis (assembly GCF_023373825.1). Lineage (NCBI taxonomy): Eukaryota > Metazoa > Arthropoda > Insecta > Diptera > Tephritidae > Bactrocera > Bactrocera dorsalis. The sequence goes on along the minus strand of NC_064303.1, from coordinate 26,780,828 downwards.
TATTATACAGAGGAGGCATCAGATGGAATTCAAAATAGCGTTATATTGGAAGAAGGCATGGTTGTGAACCGATTTCGCCCATATTTCGTACATTTCATCAGGGTGTTAAGAAAATGCTATATACCGAATTTCATTGAAATCGGTCGAGTAGTTCCTGAGATATGGTTTTTGGTCCATAAGTGGGCGACGCCACCCCCATTTTTAATTTTTAAAAAAAGTCTGGGTGCAGCTTCCTTCTGCCATTTTTTCCGTAAAATTTTGTGTTACTGACGTTTTTTGTTAGTCGGTTAACGCACTTATAGTGATTTTCAACATAACCTTTGTATGGGAGGTGGGCGTGGTTATTATCCGATTTCTTCAATTTTTGAACTGTATATGGAAATACCTGAATGAAACGACTCTATAGAGTCTGGTTGACATAGCTATAGTAGTTTCCGAGATATGTACAAAAAACTTAGTAGGGGGCGGGGCCATGCCCACTTTTCCCAAAAAATTACGTCCAAATATGCCTCTCCCTAATGCGATCCTTTGTGCCAAATTTCATTTTAATATCTTTATTTATGGCTTAGTTATGACACTTTATAGGTTTTCGGTTTCCGCCATTTTGTGGGCGTGGCAGTGGACCGATTTTACCCATCTTCAAACGTAACCTTTTTATGGAGCCAAGAAATACCTGTACCAAGTTTCATCACGATATCTCAATTTTTACTCAAGTTACATCTTACACGGACGGACGGACAGACGGACGGACGGACAGACAGACATCCGGATTTCACCTCTACTCGTCACCCTGATCACTTTGGTATATATAACCCTATATCTGACTCTTTTACTTTTAGGACTTACAAACAACCGTTATGTGAACAAAACTATAATACTCTCTTTAGCAACTTTGTTGCGAGAGTATAAAAAAACTTTTTGTAAGTGTCTGTTTTCTGAAAAACAATCAAAGATCACGAACATGATTAAAAACAGTAGACTAAAGTACAAAGTGATTGGGCGCAACGTCACAAACATCTAAATAAAGCCGACAAAATCCACGAAGCGACATTTAATACTGCTATCAAGCAAATGGACGCCGCATTGAGTGCTCGAGAATTTGCGGCATTATTACGAATGGAACAGAATGTTGATTTGGAAATTGAAGCCAAAAGCTCACTGCGAAACTTTAAGTATTCGCCCGCCTCTTCAAATACGGCTTGAGCAGGTCAGCTAGGCGCAGTCGGGCTAAATTATGTACAAACAATTATTGTAATAACAGTAGTATTTGTCTTTTGAAAAGTGAAGCAATTAATAAAGAAGGAATTTCAATGAAAATTTCGGGGTTCTTCGCTTAAGTGACACAAAGTTATAATAAATGAAAGGATAATAACTGAATTTTACGCTATTGGAAAATATGTTTTTAGTAGTCGTATTCAGTTGCCATAAGATTTACAACGTCTTACTTGCCGTTGTAAATGTCAAAGAGATTAACGAGTTATGCCCTTCCGTCATTATACCCTGAACAGGGAATATTAAGTTTGCCACGAAGTTTGTAGCACCCAGAAGGAAGCGTCGGAGACCCTATAAAGTATATATTTAAATGATCAGTATGTCGAGTCGATTTAGCCATGTCCGTATGACTGTCTGTCCGTCTGTCTCTCGGTGTATAGTACTTCGAGAGGGATGATACAAATATCATATCTGGCAGTACTGTCTGTTTGTTGTCTTCCGCAGTGGCAAGTGGGCGTTTGGTAGCAAATTGATTTATGTTACTCTCCTGCATTAAAAAACCATAACCTTTTATGGTATTTTTAATACTTACAACAGCTGACTGTTATTGGTAGTGTTCGAATATCTCTAAAATCACCTCCTCTGCTGCAAGTGTATTTTGTTGTCCTTTTCCAAATAAATTGTTTTTTGAAGAAACATATAATTTTTGCTTCTAATAAAACCAAAAAAAAAAATTATGAAATGGCCAATATTTCAGCTTCTACTATTCCGGCTTACCATTGATAATTTCCTTGTTTTCACTTATCTTCAGTTCTAACAAAGCAGTATAATAATTTCTGGATGCAAAGGACACAAAGATATTTTTAAGGATATTTATGTATATCTTTGCAATATGTTGCCACACGTTGTCTATATCTCCTAAAACTAATCGATCAGGATAAGGGGCGAAAATCCGGGTGACTGTCAATCCGCCCGTTCATCCCTGCCAGATGTAACTTGAATAAAAATGGAGTCTTAATGCAACTTGGTGCACATATTTCTTGGCATCATAAGACAGTTGGTATTGCAGATGGGCGACGTAAGACTGTTGGTATTGCAGATGGGTGTATTCAAACCACTTTCTCGCCCCCAAAATGCCATTATGTGAAAACATATATGTAAAGTTCGCTAATTAAGCACTAAATTAAGATATAAAACTCGTATTTGGCAGTAGCAAGGAACACCTGTGAAAAAATTTTATTGAAAAGTGGGTGTTTAAATAAGCTATTCGGTAAAAAAAATGGCGCACCCTAATACAACTCACTATACCTGAGACTGATACCATATTCAACATGCACGAAAACACCACACATGCGGACACCAGCAATTAAAAAAGCACTGGATCATCGCGCACAACATCACTCTCGTTGTTAACTTCGATCAACAAAAATCATGCGTGCTGCGTCCCCCATTTAATACTACCGGACCCTGCACGTCATCTAACGTCATCCGGATATTATCACTTTTGCTCGATCGCATCGTCGCATGTATCGAATTAATATTATTTTTATTAGGAAAATATGCAAAACATTGAACCTAAGTGTTTAAATGAGTTAAGCATCCGCCCACTCTCCTCGGGAAAACTGGCGCACTCTAAAAAGACAGCTTAATTCACCACAGCTGATGACATCAAAACAACTCACCATACCTATACACTCACTCATCAAAAAGGATGGACAAGGAGAAAGGAGATACAATTCAATCATCAATTCGTTATACACAAGCCGCCTAGCCACAACTTTCATACTTTCGCTTCCATGCTGCGCCGCGGAGTTCCCACTTGCTTCGATCGTCATCGTTCCACCCGCGCCGACAGCGATCCAACTCTTCTACCTATACCTATATACATACACATATATTCGCAAAGCATTCTGTAAATAAACGATATCTTTAAATAAATTGTGCCTGTTAAATAAATAACTCTTTTCCATTTTAAACACTCGCGCGAGTGTGTTGTATTCCCCAATAAATTGGGTCGGTAAATAACTACTAAGTAAGAAAGGAGTACAAGCTACTGTGGCCATCGACTACAATATTTTCATATCTTACATATGTATATATGTATATGTTTTATTGTGAAACATAAAACCAATTATATTTAAACAAACAGGAGGATTTTGTTTTGGTCTTGTTAATTCTCTAATTGAAAATACCGAATGTAAATTTTTTTTTTATGTACAAATTATATATACAGTATTTATAATACGTATGACTCTTCCCCGTGTGCTTCCAGCGAATTGCCAATTCTAGTTGAACGACATCACACAACATTCAATTAAAGTGTGTAAATACTATCACAAAACGTTACAAGTGTGATTGGCGGTTTTTTCTACGTCAACAGATCCGCTTCAAAACGACATTTGTATGTGTATATGGATATATATATATTAGGGTGTGGCAACCTTTTTTTTCAACTGAAAAACAGGCTCAAAACTTTCGAAAATGTGTAAAAAAAAGTCACTCGAAAGATGAGCTCTTAATATTATTTCAAATTTTCTGTTTTCCATATATGTAAATAACATGGTAAAAAAATTATTTTTTTTTGTGGTGGTTATTGTGCGGATGTTTTATATGTGCACGCGATGGCTGCCGGTAGGAATAGTAAACCCGATTGCGATTCTAATCGAGAATCGAGTTTTCTCGTTAAATAATCGATTTTTCGGAATCGATCTTCAGTAGTCGAAGTCGATTAAGAATCGGTTCTTGACATTCGAAAAATCCACACAAAACTAATACGGCTGAGCGAACTGAGTGGTCGCACTTGCGTCTTAACTCTCATGTCACTGTTGAGAGTCATAACTTTGAAGTTGTAAATAGTATAGTATATTTGGGAACCAGCATAATCACCACCAACAATGTCAGCCTGGAAATCCAACGCAGGATAACTCTTGCCAGCAGGTGCTACTTCGGACTGAGTAGGCAATTGAGAAATAAAGTCCTCTCTCGACGAACAAAACTCTATAAGTCGCTCATAATTCCCATAATTGCTATATGGTGCAGAGGCTTGGACGATGTCAACAACGGATGAGCTGACGTTACGAGTTTTCGAGAGAAAAGTTCTTCGAAAGATTTATGGTCCTTTGCGCGTTGGCCACGGCGAATATCGCATTCGATAGAACGATGAGCTGTACGAGATATACAATGACATTGACATAGTTCAGCGAATTAAAAGACAGCGGCTACGCTGGCTAGGTCATGTTGTCCGGATGGATGAAAACACTCCATCTCTTAAAGTATTCGACGCAGTACCCGCCGGGCGAAGCAGAGAAGAGGAAGACCTCCACTTCGTTGGAAGGACCAAGTGGAGAAGGACCTGGCTTCGATTGGAATATCCAATTGGCGCCACGTAGCGAAAAGAAGAAACGACTGGTGCGCTGTTTTAACTCGGCTGAAACCACGCAAGCGGTGTCTACGGCAGTAAAGAAAAATAAGTATTATGAGATTTTTTATTGTATATATAATATTTATTTTTCTCTTTTGTAATAGTTTATAAATACTTATGTTGTCCCTTATCCTGGTTGAGTTGAGCGGAGCTTTATTAGAGCTTCATTTGATATTTTCCTCTGAGACAACAAAGAGCCGGTGACAGTTTAGCGAAACAAAGTACTGAAGGGAAAGGTGCAACAATAGCAGCGACTGTTGACACGGCGTTGACTGAGAAAGCTTTAAAAAACAGTCAAACATATTAATAAATATTTTCCAAAAAGTCCTAGAAATATTTTTTTTTTTCAAAACTTTGTACAACTAAACTTACAACCTTCAAAAATCTTTGTTTAGAATAATATTTCTAGAATCAATTTCCCAAGGAACTTCGACGAATGATTGACGAATTGGAAAGGGTTTAAATGCCCGGTAAGTGTTCACTCTAAAGTTTAGAATGTTTAGTTTTCAATACAAAAAACTTAGTGGTGTAAAGGCAGATGCTAGCTAATTGTTTGTTAGCGATATAAAATGCTATATTTGGAAACTATTTTGGCACATCCCCAGTACAATCATCTTTCTGTTATTGTTACTGCCAAGTACATTACGATTGCATACACCCGACTGTTGTAGGAGCGCTTCATTTATTTTCAGCATTAACATGTTTCAAATCCTAAAAGTTCCTATGTAAAAGCCAAAAATATTCGCTTATCATTGAGCTGTAGCGATTCCCATTCAGTAACGTGCCGGTCTTGATCATCACGCAAGAAATACGGCCCAACGACGCCACCAGACCATAAACTACACCAAACCGTATTTTTTTTTCGAATGCAATGGGACTCACGAAGAACAAGCGGATTGCAGCTTGGTCGATAAGGCATATTTCACTTCAGCCAGAAATGAATTATTTGGGTCTTCTTCAATTGATGCGCTAGCCGCAGCAATATTCTCGAGACTATCGGCACCTTTTTGTCTCAATAGGACGTGAACATTTTGTACTGTGACTGTGGATTCGAAATTTTCCACTCTGATAGGACAATTATGGTGACCATTAATTGGACGTGGCGATCTTAAAGTTGAAGCCATACTCCGAATTTCGGAAGTAAATTTTAATAATTTCGACTAGCTGTTGGATCGTATATATTTCCATGACGAAATGGCAAACATTACTGAAGAGAAATGTCTAAAGAGCGGGAAAAATATATGAAGGTATGCTTACAGAGAATAAGAATTCACAAAAAGCGGTAAGCAAGATAGTAAAGGCCAGCAATTTTGTTGTAGTTTTGCCGAGACGTGCACGATTGTATTCTTGTATTCTATGATTGTAGCTGCTGCAAGTTTAAATTACGAAAGATGCTACATACCGGACGTGAAATAAATTTAAATGTGCGAGAAAAAGTGGACAATTTTAGATGCAAAAATATTTATTTTGGCGACGGGTATTAAGTGAAATTTACGTAATGTTTATTGTATTGTATTGTTGTTGTCATTGTATTTACTTTTGTTGTTTTTTCTTTATTGTCGTAGTCTGTAGAAGGTTAAACACAACTGCTCACTTTCACTGGCTATTATTATTTAATAAGCGTCTATGTACTTAAGTGTTCAAGTCTTACTGTAACAGAGAGTAATAACACGAGAGAGGTAAAAGCACATAATGTTATGGTAACGTTAGCTGTATATCGTCATATTATGTACTTTCATAAACCTCTGTTGGAGTTATGAAATGCCGAGCACTAAATAATACGCGGTTGTACGGACGGGCATCAGCTGTTGCTCGCAACCGGCTAGGCGGAAAATATTGGTCGCATAAGCTCACTAATACATACATAGTTATATTTACTTGTTGCTTAATGTATATTGTACGAATTTTCCTTGTTTTGGCGGGCAAAATATAATTTCCCAAAATCCTTGCCGATGGCTGTAACAGATACCTGGATAATTTTAGCATGTTAATAAAAGACTTCGTGCAATGTTTAATAAGGAGGGGGTTGCTAGATAAAAATGACCAGACCCTCTCGCTTTATTTATGATATGAGATTTCAAGTCACGCTAAAATAGAGTGGATAGCGCAGGGGGAAGCGACACATCCACGGAACTTTTAAATCTGTACGGATGGACCAAAAGTGGGTAATGAAACGAGCACCGGGATCTATTGCCCGGAGCTAGATCTCAGGCGATCCTTCGAGTTGCCGGAATACTTCTGTATATTCATAAAAAAGAGTTAGAAGACTTTGCGGTTAGGCAAGTTACTGAGATAAATAGATAACAATAACGAACGTCAATTTATACGTCGATAGCTAGCTTTTTACTCAAACGGCCTCGAAAGGGCTGCAGGATGATTGTTGACCTAATGACCGGTCATAGAGTACTGCCCTCATATGCAACACGGGTGACCATAAGTAAGGAGTATATATGTACAGAAAGAGAGAGACGCTGGAACCACCCCCTTTGTTTTAGTGCAGTCTTATCTTGACCTTGTCTCAAATATCTAGGAGCTTCGCAGTTCAAAAAACTAGATAAAGTATTAAAATTAGATGTGAATTACATAATAGAAACTAAAGTTTCTTCAGCTATACCCTGAACGTTTCAAAAAACACCGGGTTGAGTAGCTTTATTATCTTTTGAAAAATTTCAAGTGCATCCAATCCATGACGTACTTATTTACTATAATAATATACATATAGTATATAGGAGTAAAGTATATAAAAGTATTCGAACGTATAATGTACATAGTCTCTCACGAAGCTTCCTTATCACTTGTTTCTGCTCTAGAATAAGCTAGAGACGTGTACATAATCACTCACGAAGCATCCTTGGCGCTCAATCCTGTTCTCCGCATTGAGCTCGCTCTCATCATTTTACTCGGTCACAATTTACTATCAGGTGTCTCTAAATATAATATCTGTTGCGTATTTTTGTCATCCTTCTCCCCAAGCTAGTAGAAATCCACCATTGACCCTCTCGAAGAGAACTTTTTTGTTGATGTTGTTATATGCATCACATGGCTTTAGCTTGGTACTAACTCGCTGGATCACTGCATCATTCAGTCATCGTCGCGCTGTTAACACAACTGGCACGTTCAATGAAAGGAATTATAACGAATAATTAAAACAAAAAAGTTGCATATGTAAAATATTTATGTCTCTTGACTGTCAGTCAATTTGCTGGAGTAGGCCGACAGCCGCCTCATCGGTGAGCTAAAGACTTGCTAATTGCTTTTGACATATTTCGCGTTTGCTGTGACATTTTCCACTGACAGCAAATGTTAGTGAAATTTCAACAACAACAACAAATTGATGAAAAGTATAACATATATAAAAAAAAGTACACACTCGCGCATTTAATATTTTGACAACATCGCAGCCGGTAAACCACATTCTTTTGCCTTCGAGAATTTACAGTTAATTAAGTGCTCTCGAAATTATGTACTTAAGTAACAGCTTCCAATGTAGTGTTTTAGTAGAGTAGTTATTGGGCGTAAAAGGATGTGAAACGGAGTTTTTGAGACTTCCAACGGCATGTACTATATATAAAAAAGTAAACAGCAAAACAGACCAAAAGTTAACAGGTGCAGGTGCTTTTGTGTGTGTTACATAATACTATGCAAATGTATTTGTGAATTTACTTTTTATGCGCAAAGTTAATTGGCGGCAAATGTTGATGTTGACGTTGATAGCAACGCAGTCATAACTCGGTCAGTCGGTCGTGACTGCGAAGTCACATGTTACGCATAATTAATGATAAAACCAAATATGACAAACATACTAACACATATAATATCTTAATATATAAAAATCCAGTGTCCGTGTGTATGTCTGGAATAAACTCAAAAACAAGTCAACTGTTATTCATGAAATTTGGCATATACATGTAATTTGGTCTAACTTAGATGATAGGATAGCTTACATCTCAATTTATACTCGCAATATTATATTATTGCAAATTATTTGTATTATTTGTTAGTACAAAAAGATTCTAACAGATGGCGCTATGTTAAAAATACAAACGCTTTATATAAGCTACAATTTTTAAATATTCTGCTTTCTCAATATGTAAAATTTAGCAACGACATGAACCTACGGTTATTTTCCAATTGGAAAAGTGTTATGCAAAGCGTATAAGCAAATAAAGAGAAGGGTTACCAGCACAAATAAGTTTAATTAAATTACAAATTTACGAATGAAATAATTCTTAGCCCAGTGAAGGTCTCTTCATTTCCTTCCACCAGTGGTAATCCAACATCTTGCAGTGCATCTTGAAAATGGACAGCGTGTGTATTTCACCGAAGAAAATATTCTGCAAAGAGCATGTGAACCACCAAAAACGACACTAACCGAATTTTTCACTCTTTGTCAAAAAACTGATATGTATGGTCAATTCGCAAAAACACTATTATACACTGATATTCCATGCTATTTTACATGGAACACGTCAGCTAAAAAATGGGAACCACGTAAAAAGGGAGAACGACATCCTTCAATTGCAGGCATATTTAAAGCTAAGACACTGGGACGACTTTATACTGTACATCCAAAACAACGTGAATGCTTTTTTCTGCGTTTATTGTTGGTAAATGTTCCTGGACCAATCTCTTTTCAATTTTTACGAACAGTTAATAGCCAAGTGTTCAGTACATATAAAGATGCATGTCACGCGTTGCAACTTTTAGAAGATGACAGCCATTGGGATCTGACACTTGCTGATGCTGCTTTAACGTCCTCGCCGAGTAATATTCGTCAACTATTTGCCATTATTTTGACGACATGTTTTCCAACACAGTCATCTACATTGTGGGGAAAATATAAAAACTACATGACTGAAGATATACTCTACCGACATAAACAAATGAACCACTCTACAAACTTAGACTTCACACAAGATATGTATAACGAAGCATTATTAATGATTGAAGATTTATGTATTATGATCTCAAGTTTACCACTTAGTAATTATGGTATTCCATCTCCTGATCGCCCAGCTACAGACTTAGTAAATAGTGATTTACAGCGAGAAGAACAATTTAATAATCGTGATTTAAATACATTTGTTACTAACAATGAACCATTATTAACTGAAGAGCAGAAGAGTATATGCAATCGAATTATGTTGGCTGTTAATGCCAAACAAGGCGGTTTTTTCTATTTAGATGCACCAGGTGGGACCGGTAAAACATATTTGTTATCTTTCATTCTTGCGAAACTACGGTCACAACATAAAATTGCATTAGCAGTTGCATCATCAGGCATAGCTGCTACTTTGTTGGATGGTGGGCGGACAGCACATTCCGCTTTCAAGCTACCATTAGATATTCATAACAATCCAAATGCAATGTGTAATATCAAAAAAAGGAGCGGAATGGCAGCAGTGTTACGGAAGACTTCGATCATAATTTGGGATGAGTGTACTATGGCTCATAAACATTCACTGGAAGCATTAAATAGGACTATGCAGAATTTAAACAATAGTGACAGACTTTTCGGTGGTACTATTTTATTACTCTCTGGTGATTTTCGGCAAACGTTGCCAGTTATTCCTCGCTCTACTTTTGCAGATGAAGTTAATGCATGTCTAAAACAATCAATTTTATGGAGAAATGTTGAAACACTCAGACTGACAAAAAACATGCGAGTACAACTCCAAAATGATCCAACAGCACAAGAATTTTCTAAACAATTACTGGATCTTGGAAACGGTGAAATAGAATTTCATCAAGATACTCAACATATTAGATTGCCAGATAATTTCTGTACTGTTGTTCAAACTAAAAATGAACTGATTGAGAGTGTCTTCCCAGATATACTAAATAACTATTTAAATCATGACTGGTTTAGTAATCGTGCAATTTTAGCAGCGAAAAATGTTGATGTTGATCTGATTAACTACCAGATACAACAATTATTACCAGGTGATTTAATGTCATTTAAGTCTATCGATGCTACTGTAGAAGAAAACCAGGCAGTGAATTTCCCAATTGAATTTTTAAATTTTTTAGACATATCTACGATTGAAAATTGGATCACCGATTATTCTACTGCGTAATTTAAACCCTCCTAAACTATGCAACGGCACACGTTTGGTGATCAAAAGAATTACTGGAAACGTTCTTGAAGCAACTATTTTGACAGCAAAGTTTAAAGGAGAAATTGTTTTGTTACCACGTATTCCGATGATACCATCCGATTCTCCCATACCATTTAAAAGGCTACAGTTTCCCATTCGTTTAGCTTTCGCGATGACTATAAATAAATCTCAAGGCCAAACAATGTATATTTGCGGATTAGACTTGGAAAATCCATGTTTTTCCCATGGGCAATTATACGTGGCGTGTTCACGAGTAGGAAGACCATCAAGTTTATTTGTATTAACAAATGACCGATTGACCAAAAATATTGTACATCGATTGGCGCTTCATTGAACATTAACTGTGATTTATTACGATTAAAGACATTTAGGGTATATACATATATCAAATAAAAATATTGAAAGTATTTATTAAATATGTTTTAAAAATGTTATTTTAATTTGTGTTAAATTTTGTCTTTCAAATCATTATTGAATCACTCAGCCACAGCAACGCGTGGCCGGGTCTGCTAGTATATTATATAAAAATATATATATAATATATATGTATATATATAAATAGCTAAACTAAAAGCGTGTGCGTGTACATATAATATTATCATTGTCTGCCGGTAGCTGCAAGGCGTCACGTGACTGGTAGAAAGGAAAACAGCAGTGCCTCTGAGTCTGAGTTTGCTGCTGAGCGTGCAAATATATTATTAATTATTGTTATGCTGTGAGCACTGACATACGCACATAAGTATGTATGGCTGCTTTAGCTTTTGTTGTTATTCAATTGGTATTTGTTTTGCAGTTTTAATTGCGAATACTTAACGCTTGAGTGATTGTTTTAAACCGTTTCAAAAGTTATCGTTGTATATACGTATGTATGTACCTACAATAATTGAAGAAAATGGAAAATGTGAAAATTTGTCAATTAACATGTCATGGGAGAAATGTGAAATTCAAGTTATTTATTGTTGATATACAAATGTGGATCAATTAAGTCGAATCGGCATATGTTTTAAAACATTAATTATAGGAACGAAGCCAATGAAGCTCATCTGTATTAACATACAATATGTATGTACCAAAAATTAGTAACCAGAAGTTTGCCAACCATGCTTTGTGACGGTTACGAAACAATGTTTCCGAAACACGACTCTGTTGCATTTACTTCGAAGTGAATGTAAAGCATTTTGTTGTACTTCTTGTTGGCTTACAAAAATTCTTCTAAAGCACTTACTTCCATAACATAGCAAAGCATATCCACTTCAAGTATTCCGTCATAGAAAGTTCCGACGACCGTTAAACCCATTTAAGATTTCATCGAGAAACTTTCTCATTTTTTAATAACTCTTACTTATTAACTTTTGCTTAAAATAAATTTTCTCTTCTCTTTGATTTTCAAATTTTCGCCCGCCTGAGGTTATAATGAAAAATCATCATTTTAATTGAATCAAATGTATGACCAGCTGTTGAAACAGAATTAAAATTAAAACATATCATCTTATAGTGAGTGAAATCGAGTTCGGGACGTCAAATCTTTTCAAAAACTTACTGTTAAAGAAATTAAATAATAAATTCATGTTGGCTGTCGGATAAGGTTGATGTCACATAAATTACCTGATGATCATGAGAATCTTAGTCGTAATTGAATTACCAAATATAGGGTAATTTCCAGGTAGCTATCTTCCAAGTAACGGTCACGATATTTGCGATACTGCAGCGGCAATAAAATAACTTTCTTAATAAATGCATCTTCGCTCACTTGGAATTTGTTTTGCCCTAGGTATTCCCAATTATATGCAATGGAAGAGCGCATTCGTATTCCTACGCTTCTCAGCATGTTACGTATACGCCATGGTCGTTAGAAAAATGCTAAAACCCATAACAGTGGGAATTCATCTGACGTTTATGTTTACTTCTTAGTTGAATCATAAGCATGTGTGTACAGCGGTTTTCTTTATGCAGATATTCATAGGCATGAAAATTTATGGGTATGTGTAGCCTATTTACTTTCCTCTCTTTTTCGCGCTTTATTAATATTCTTATGATTGGTTTTGTTTTATTTCTGCGGTTGCGGTTTTTACTTTTTCGGCTCTTTAATTCTGTGAAAAAACTCAGAATTGAAGGCCGTGTCTTTGTTAGGAAAACCACTTGAGTTTAGTTGTTCTACTCTTGATATTGCACATATCGTCTGCTCAACCGGCGTTTACTCTGTGGATGACGAACTGTCTTTGTTGTTCTGTGAACATAGGGATCCCTTCATTTAAACCGTGAAAAGCCTTCGATTATGAGAGCGATAGTAGCTAGAGGAAGTTTTGCGTTTCTTATGATAGCAAATGCGACTGTGCTCCGACTATGAGGTCGCTGGACTTATGATTTCAGTGTATACTCAAAAAGTTTTTATACCCTAAATGTGGTGTATTAAGAGTTTCAGGAAATTTGCAACACGAACGAAAATCGGAGACCCTATAAAGTCTACAAATACAGGTAAATACATTCTCAGCGTGACGAGCTAAGTAAATCTAGTCCGTTGTCCATTGTCTGTACGTATATACGAGAACTACTCTTATAGTTTTTTAGATATGGATCTGAAATTGTATAAGTTCTCTTATCTCCAAGAAGCTGCTCGCTTGACGGAAACAACGCAAAAGATCTTTATCTTCTATTACATAGCCCTAATTTGACTGTAAGCATAAAATATCCTGTTATAATGATTTATTTTGTTTTTGTTCGGAAAATTCATAATTCATCACTTTTTTTTGTTCTCACGCTTACCACAATCGGAAATAGCAGCCGTGTTATAGCTTACTATGATTCCATTGAGGTATAGGAACTAGTTCCATGTACTAGTATTTTTCTTATTTAACATGAATGGATTTTCGAGCGCGAAACATAATCCCCTAAAAGCGTGTGTTATTTCACGCGTTTTTAAAACAAATGAGGAATATATGAGCAACTTTCTGAACTCTTTTAAGCTACCTATGGACTTAGTCAAATTATCTTTGATTTTGCATTTTCTCCAGGCACTATGTGTCAAATGTTGCTTGGTTATTGTATTGACCGTTGTTGTCGGTTTTATTAATTTGTTTTCATTTTTTTTGTGCGTATTGGTAAAATGTCAGCTAACGGAATATATCTTGTTATCCATCTCATTTCTTATTGATTGTTTTAGTCTAATGATGTTGTTGCTATTGCCACTGTTGCTGCTGCTCGGGTAGATAAGATTAATTGATATATGAATTAAATGATCTTATCTCCATGTGAATATATAAATTATATTCAACTCTATTGTCGGGAGTTATTGTCCATCGGTATATTGGTTGCCTCAATTGCATATAGTTATGTTTGTTTGCATTTTCATAATTTCTCACGGTTGCGTGTATTAGGGATCCTCTCTCTGTTTCCTTCTGGTGAATGCGACTGTTTTGTGGTTAAAGATATAGGCATTCTTAAGTAAGAAGGTGTTTGGCCGATAGATAATACACTTATTTAGATGAAGGTCTTTCAATAAATTCCGAAACTAATTATATAATATTATGTTTAAATTATACATACATATGTATTTATTATTTGTATTATAATCTAAGGAGATAAAATCCAAAACGTCAGTATTATTTATGAATAAACAAATAGGCACAAAAGTTTGGAATTTTTCCTTGACTAAATTGGCCGTATTACATTTTTTTTTGCTAATAATTCTAAGAAAAATTTTCATTTTTCAGAATGGGTAAGCCTCTTTAGTCTGATATCCTTATCATAAGGATGTGTTAAACATTTTTGTAAGACATTTCCAAACGACACATACTAAAAGAATATTTTTAAACGTAACATCTCTTTAACATCTCACGTGTTTTATCTACTTAAGTAGATGTTCTGGTTTTCTAGTTCTTGTTTTTTTATCAAATTTGCTAAATTGGACCTTTCGAAGAAGAAGTAAAAAAAAAAAAAAAAAAAAAAAAAAATTATAAAATTTAATTGGTTAATACATCTAGTTTGGTGTATGAATTTATCGTATTTCTTTGATCATCCCATTAAATATAATTTTTGGATTACGTATGTAGCTATCCTAATCAAATTTCAACTGCAAGTTTTCTTAAACCATTTCAGCAACTTGAAGATAAATTGCATGTTCACAATTTAATAGAAACAATAATGAGTGATTTTATCCACAACTATGAAACTATGACAAATGAATGGCAATTCAAATTTTCCAAATACCCGAATTGAAGATAGGGAAGAGCAAGTCAAAACATTTGATTAGCACTTGAAAGAAACCAAACAAAATGGCGACAGGCACTCAAAGAAAGTTGTGTGAGGACGGACGAATGCAAGGTAAAAGAAAGTTGATGAGCACATGATAGATAAACTCAAAGTCTCACTGGGAAAGTGCTGGCAAGAATGATTTCAGTAACCTACAAACCCCAACAACTCTGATAATCGAGAGCTAGAAATTCATGCGCATATATGTAAAGGGTGATTTTTTAAGAGCTTGATAACTTTTTAAAAAAAAAAGACGCATAAAATTTGCAAAATCTCATCGGTTCTTTATTTGAAACGTTAGATTGGTTCATGACATTTACTTTTTGAAGATAATTTCATTTAAATGTTGACCGCGGCTGCGTCTTAGGTGGTCCATTCGGAAAGTCCAATTTTGGGCAACTTTTTCGAGCATTTCGGCCGGAATAGCCCGAATTTCTTCGGAAATGTTGTCTTCCAAAGCTGGAATAGTTGCTGGCTTATTTCTGTAGACTTTAGACTTGACGTAGCCCCACAAAAAATAGTCTAAAGGCGTTAAATCGCATGATCTTGGTGGCCAACTTACGGGTCCATTTCTTGAGATGAATTGTTGTCCGAAGTTTTCCCTCAAAATGGCCATAGAATCGCGAGCTGTGTGGCATGTAGAGCCATCTTGTTGAAACCACATGTCAACCAAGTTCAGTTCTTCCATTTTTGGCAACAAAAAGTTTGTTAGCATCGAACGATAGCGATCGCCATTCACCGTAACGTTGCGTCCAACAGCATCTTTGAAAAAATACGGTCCAATGATTCCACCAGCGTACAAACCACACCAAACAGTGCATTTTTCGGGATGCATGGGCAGTTCTTGAACGGCTTCTGGTTGCTCTTCACCCCAAATGCGGCAATTTTGCTTATTTACGTAGCCATTCAACCAGAAATGAGCCTCATCGCTGAACAAAACACGCGCGTGAAACACATTTCGAACCGAACACTGATTTTGGTAATAAAATTCAATGATTTGCAAGCGTTGCTCGTTAGTAAGTCTATTCATGATGAAATGTCAAAGCATACTGAGCATCTTTCTCTTTGACACCATGTCTGAAATCCCACGTGATCTGTCAAATACTAATGCATGAAAATCCTAACCTCAAAAAAATCACCCGTTATTTGAGCTTTGAAGTTAGACTGTCGGTGTAACAAAAGCCGGAAATCGCACTGGTACCATTTTGTGAAAATATTTACACACTCTAATTGAATGTTGTGTGTTTCCCGTTGAACTAGAATTTTCAATTCGCTCGAAACACTTCAACATGCACACAAAAAAATTGGCAAATTCATTATAACGGGTGATTTTTTTGAGGTTAGGATTTTCATGCATTAGTATTTGACAGATCACGTGGGATTTCAGACATGGTGTCAAATAGAAAGATGCTCAGTATGCTTTGACATTTCATCATGAATAGACTTACTAACGAGCAACGCTTGCAAATCATTGAATTTTATTACCAAAATCAGTGTTCGGTTCGAAATGTGTTTATCGACAAATTTTGTTCAGCGATGAGGCTCATTTCTGGTTGAATGGCTACGTAAATAAGCAAAATTGCCGCATTTGGGGTGAAGAGCAACCAGAAGCCGTTCAAGAACTGCCCATGCATCCCGAAAAATGCACTGTTTGGTGTGGTTTGTACGCTGGTGGAATCATTGGACCGTATTTTTCAAAGATGCTGTTGGACGCAACGTTACGGTGAATGGCGATCGCTATCGTTCGATGCTAACAAACTTTTTGTTGCCAAAAATGGAAGAACTGAACTTGGTTGACATGTGGTTTCAACAAGATGGCGCTACATGCCACACAGCTCGCGATTCTATGGCCATTTTGAGGGAAAACTTCGGACAACAATTCATCTCAAGAAATGGACCCGTAAGTTGGCCACCAAGATCATGCGATTTAACGCCTTTAGACTATTTTTTGTGGGGCTACGTCAAGTCTAAAGTCTACAGAAATAAGCCAGCAACTATTCCAGCTTTGGAAGACAACATTTCCGAAGAAATTCGGGCTATTCCGGCCGAAATGCTCGAAAAAGTTGCCCAAAATTGGACTTTCCGAATGGACCACCTAAGACGCAGCCGCGGTCAACATTTAAATGAAATTATCTTCAAAAAGTAAATGTCATGAACCAATCTAACGTTTCAAATAAAGAACCGATGAGATTTTGCAAATTTTATGCGTTTTTTTTTAAAAAAAAGTTATCAAGCTCTTAAAAAATCACCCTATATGTATGTACATATAGTTACTACATACGATATATAGTGTGAGGATAAGAAAATTCTTATAAAAATTATTTTATCCCGATCCCGCATTGGTTAAAAATTTTAATGAAAAGTTTTTCACTATCGCTTTGGCTGCTCAAGTTTCCTATTTCTATATCGAAAAGATATATAGCAATTGGATTCTTTAATAGGTTGAATATCACTTTCCTTCCATATTTAATAAAATTCGGGTAAGTATGAAATTTAAGCGTAAGAGTCAAAATAATTGACACATTTAAAAAAAGAGAACAATTGTGGGAGCATTAGGTATTCTGAGTTTGAGCGTACTTTAAATATTCAATTTGGTGGTTCTATGCAACGATTTTGAAAAGGTTGTTCTTCGCCTACGGAAATAAATAAAGATAATAATAGCTGAAGAAAAATGAAGAAGCCAATATTATATTATTAATTCGAATAATCAAGCATTCTCCCCCTTGTATTTGGCGAATGAAGATTGCAAAATATAATAACGACGGATCCTACTTTGAGACGCAAATGATGCGGTGGCATACCAAGCCTGTCCAAAGAATTTAGGAACACCACTGGTTAATTCACGGCGTCGTCTTCATAGTCAAGACGATCGATCGACTTGTATGAGCGCAAGTCTCCCGGAATTTGACTTTGAATCTTCCAGTTGAATTCAACAGCATCGGTATTTTTGGCAGCTAACATTCCGCGTGCACTTAAGGAATCGTTGTTATGATAATTTGGCCAATGTCCGAACATTTGTGATGAGTTCATCTTTCGTGAATTGATAAAGGGAAAGATAAAGGATGGAATTGACATCGAACCACCTGAAGTATCAACCGAAATTGTCCCATTTCCAATTTTTAGCGAAGACGATGTGGGAATTTCTAATGAACTCAAAAGGTTATCATATTTTGGCCTTATGCACAAATTTTATTTCAAATGTTCTGCGATAACACACCTTCCACATGAGTGCCATTTATCATCGAAATTATGCCAAAAGCACATAAGTGTGCTTTGTAATCCTAACTCACATGTGACACTTTTGGTTTTACAAGCTTTACATTATTTTGCTTTTAATGCATTAGTAAAGACATGAAAGATTATAACTGGTATTAAATATATTTTACATTAGGAAGGAAGTTTACTGGTCGCCTGAGTGAATTAGGAGAGAGACCTGTCGTATACCTTTATTTCAGAAGAATCTTGCACCTTAATGCATAGCCTTTAGCTTTGACGCAATTACGCTTTTAAATATTTTTACATATATGTATATGTATGGGTGTTTGTAGTGTAATTATGTAGGTGTCTCTGTATTCGGTTGTATAATTTTTAGCTCATCTAAAATGGCGGTTCGCTCTCGCAACTTCTTATACATTTTTAATGAAACTCTACCTTTTTGACATCATACTGAAATATGCTTTTTCGCGTCTTTATTTGCAGCCTTTACGCGCCGGTTTAACTAAAAAATCGTGTCTTCCGTGAATCCACCAGATCATTTGCTCATTTGCTATAGAAAAATACATCGCTTTTTTTATCGCCTCACCTATTTATGTATGTCTTCCGATTCGATGGATGATAAACGAGTGATTGGAAAAATGAGGAAACGGCGGAAACCTTCATTTGATTATTCAGCGACCCAACGTTGGAGTAAAAAGCCTCGCCAGCTGCCACTCGCCAGCGCAAGAACGACTGATATTATCGTGTTACTCGTGATAACCTTTCTGGTCGTCATGGCTGTAATCAGTACAGTGAGTGGTATTAAAAGCAAATACACGTGTACGAATGTGAAAAAAAATAGCAGGAATGCAATTAACACTGAAGTTGATAATTGAAATTTATGTATTTGTGGTTGCATCAGCACACAATTCAGTATTTAACTTGTGGTATGTAGCTACGTGAACAAACATTAAGGTGGTATTCTTTTCCGGAAAGTTACTCTATCCAAGTTTTTTCTGCAAATGGGTTTGGAAAGTGCCTCGTTTTAACTTCGTTTCGGATGATGTGATCGGATCCGTTTTAAAAAATTCCGTATATAAAACTGTGCCTATGGAAGTTAGTTAGTCCAATTCTAAATTAACGTCGTTAAAATCACACCGGATAAAACAATTTTAATACTTATTTTAATTCTAAGTAACTAACTTATTTCTTCGAAGGGTATTTTATAAATAAATATCTTTGGGAAAAGTATTTATAAAGAATAAGCTACGAAACATATGAAATAAAGCAGCTTATTTTAATTCTAAGTAACTAACTTATTTCTTCGAAGGGTATTTTATAAATAAATATCTTTGTGAAAAGTATTTATAAAGAATAAGCTACGAAACATATGAAATAAAGCAGCTAACGACTTCCGGGACCCGCCACGTAAAAAACACCCCCAATAAAAAACCACCAACAGCCTCGGATGAGAGACTCCCCTTTTGATGACGACCATGGCAAACGAATTAAGCAATCTTGATAACTTAGGTTAAATATCTTGCAAACTGAACAATATCGATTCTTGTGTCGTCTATTTGGTTTAACTAAGCATAACGTATTTTTGGAATAACTCTTTAATTCCTTTCCATTAGTTTGACTTTATTATTACATTTATCACCAGAGGTTCTTTCATGATGCTGATGTCGATGCCACTCTCATACAAGAAGGTTACTTGACTATCTGTAGCTCTTTTCTTATGTGCTTTAAGGATGCTACGTTTAGAAGCATTATGCGCTAGGAAGTATAAAAATGTCTGCCGTGGGATTATCGAGTACGTAGCTTAGAGCTAGACTCAACAATCCACAGTGATTTTCCAAAAAAGCTGGCCAAAACTCGAAAAGTCTTCCGATCTCACCGAAACTTTGTTTAGTTTTTTTGTTGCTAATTCGAAATATGATGTAATTTTTCGAAATTCAAAATTGCGGATACAAAATAACGAACGTGTACTCTTCAAATGAGGTTCATGTTCCAATTGGAGCCAAACATCACGTACGTGATTTATTGAACATTATTTGAAGAAAATAATATCTTCTCAAAATATAAAACGAAACATACGGAATTTCTATCTAGTCCAAAAATACCTACAAAGTTTTCCTCGAGCTCCCTTATCAGAGGCACTTAAAGATTGAAAGACAATTTACTGCTTCAAATTTTACACAAATACCATCTAATTTGATTCTAAAATCATCAGACTTTCAAGATTTATACGAATTTAATTTAGAATGAAGCAGAATAAATCAAATTTGGGTTATGAGAATCAGATGCATCATTAAAATTATTAATTTTTAAAGGCACTCTACAATTTTATTTTCTCCTGGGTTCAGAAAAAGCCCTCTACATCCCTACTTATTTAAAAACGCAGTGGTGCCTCGTGGTGCGAGATTTTTCGAAATATCACTAAATGATACTGTAGCCGTGACGAAAAACATTGGTTCATCACCTATCTACATTAGGTTGATCACCTATTAACTTTTAACGTCGGCAAATGTAAAATACCTCTTGTTTGACAATCATATGCTTTATTCAGAGCAAATGATTCACATAATATGTTATACATACCTTCAATAACACCCTCCATTGGGCTGGATATAGAAAAATATTTTCTTAATCACTGGATAGATAGACTGGATGGAGATCCACGTCAGATTGCACTCTGGCCGATTTTTCAGCTTTTCAGGAAAATCGGCCACAGTGCAATCTGACGTCGATCTCCATCCAACTTTCTGGAAGGAAGAGGATTCATTTAAAATGGATACCTGGAGGCTGCCCTTGGTCATATCGATGAAATTGTTTGCTATTGTGTTTAGGTTGGCTATTCTGTTTTTTTTTTTCTTTTTTTGACAGAATTTTCAACGATTCTTCTGAAAGCTGCTTGTCTTAGCGGCTCTTGGGAGGTTTTCTTCCCGGAAAACTCAGCAGCCTGATCTTTGTCCATCTTCCGCAGTACGCAGGCTGCTCTCTAATACCGCTTTCTTTCAGTTAATTTGATCCACGATTTGCCACCGGTGAACAGATATCTGTTTATACAGGGTATATTAAGTTAACCAAAAAGTTTGTAACACCCTGCGGGAAACTTCGTAGACCCTATAAAAATGCCTAAGGTAGTACAAAGCTTTTATAATGAGTTGAAATTGTTTGTTGTTATACAGATGGAATTTTAATTGTTTATTTGCAGTGTAATTCTTATTAAATAATCTTATAATACAATAAGTATTTTATAGACAATTCAAAACCTGAATCTAAAAACTAATTCAGTACCCTAGATCTACCCTAGTATACACAAACAAATAAAAAGCTCGGAATGTATTTTACTGTTCTGCAATGGTATAACAGTTTAAACAGGATAATCGATGTTATTTTATTATTGCGCATTTTTGTAGGCTAAGTGTAATACCACGTGTTTTTTACTTAAAACATAGTATTTTAACCCAAATTCAGACTTACAGTTCTTAAAGTATGTAAAGCTCATTTTATGTTAAGACGAAAAATAAATTATTTTTTATGAGAAACAAAGTTCGGATTGTAAGTTAGTTAATTAGCTTAATTTACAAAAGCGCAATTACATAAAATGAAGACAAGGCATCAGGTAAATCGTGAATACAATTTGAGTAATATCGGTATTACTCAAATCCATAGAAGCTTATATTATATAAGTCGCTATCAGAACACAGTCATAAATCACTTTATTTGCCTCTCTGATTTTAACGATTAGAACGATTTTATACACCTAGGCGTTTAGGAAGTTCATTGTGAAATCACCGGGACTAAAATCCCTCATATATTAAGTCCTCTCTCAGCCATATTCTGCTCCTGATGAAGGTACTCAATACAAAAAGTTTTATCTGTGCAACCTTCGAGATACCGTCAAGAAACCCTTCATCGGCAGTTGTGTTTATTTTACTACACAAATTTTTGGATTTTCATAGATAGTTTTAACAGTCTACTTATCTTGAATGTTTATACAATAGTTATTGATGGTTTTTACTGGCATCTCTGCAAACTAGACAGTGACTTGTTAGCACTCCTACTAAAGTTACGATTAAGATTGATAAATGAGGAATGCATCGCGACCTTAGGTCTATTGTGCCCTCTCTTAAATCACAAGGACTCACAAAGCCCCAACATATTGATAAAGTCCCATACTCTATTGGGTGCTAGTGAGGCGATGCGATCCCTATTCGGAAACATGGATCCGAGAGAATTAATCCTGCGCCTATAGACTGCTCTGCACTCGATTAGCAGGTATTGTAGTGTTTCAGGCTCCCTGTTGCGGAACCGGCAGTTAGAGCAAGAGGATAGGTACATGTTATATAAATGCCTTTCAGCTTGCAGTGGCCGGTGTAAAATGCGGTCAGTAGTCTGAGTTTGTCCATAGGGAAGTTAATTACATATTTCGATCTGCTGTGGTTGTACCCCCCAGTTAGCAACTTGGCACGTCGAATGCCATACATTTGTTGCCAATGCATTTCTTTGCCTTCTCCTTTCTCCTTGCGGAGCAGGTAGGTAGGTAGGTAGGAGTGCAGCCCTATCGGGCTCAATTAGCACTGATGTGCCATTTTGATACACTATTCGTAGAACCTCCTGTATCTGCTGTTACGTTCCACCTCTCTTCTCACAACCATTTTGAGTTTTTCGATGAAACTTACTTATGTCCGATGATGCTTTTGGTGGAAATCCATTCAAGGTTTGGTGGCTTTGGTGATTCCGAGCTGTTTTGTGTCGGATCTGTGCCAGAGCTGGGTATTCGCAGAGAAAGTGGAAGATTGTTTCCTTGTTCCCTGCTACTCCGCAGCTACGGCAGATGTCGTTGTAGAGAGACTTTCTCTTTTTCAAAACTGTTAGCGGAGTAGATTTATTAAAAGTTGTGATTAGGATTTTTTTCCAACTTCTCTACCTTTCCCCTGAATCTAGTTTTCTCCGGATTTGCTAATACTTTTATTGCCTCCCTTTTCGAGGCCATTTTGTGTTGCTATACTTGTAATTTTCCCCATGCCGTTCTTCTCGGGTTCCGGTATGTGAGAGGCGGCACTGTACCTCTCGCGGATTCTGAAGAGGTATCCAGGATTGATCCGACATGAGAAGGGCTCATCGGATACCCCTCCAGTTATCCACAACGAGACTGTCTGTGTCTGTTGATAGCTTGAGGTCAAGAAACTTCCTCCCACCCCGGGAACCTATCCGAGCTTGGGAAAATAAAAGGTTGGTTTAAAACGCCGCTTGTTGGCAAATACTTAGATTACGATTCAAAATATACTGCAAGGAGTGACTCACCTCTGGATGGTTTATACTGGAGCTACCCCATACGGTGTGCCTTGCATTTGCATCACACCCTATTAGGACATCATCCTTCTTGCTCTCCTCTACTAGCCTGGTGAGCGGGGCCGGTGGCATTTATACTTTTATTGATAAGAATGCATGCCCTAGGTTTACCTCTGTTCCGCGTGTAAAACAGGTTATAATTGCTGCTGTTTAGCCCTTTTATGGAATTCTCATTGACCCAGGGCTCCTGTATTAGGCTGATGTTGATGCCCCCACCTCGTTCCACGAAGGTTGTCCGATTCGCTGTATAACTCTTTCGAGTGCTGCCGGTTTAATCTGTACGCATCTTATGCTGTTTTTTTAATTGAGCATCCCGGGGTTCTTCCAATAGCGCCACCATTCCTTAGCAAACCTGGCTGGCGTCGTCGACCCCTCTTCCGTGTTCCGTCTTCGTCAGCCGCTTTGTTCGCCTTGGAATATTTTTTAATCTGGCCTTTGCGTATTTCCAAAGCTGACTTTTGTTGTCATTCTTCTTCAGAGCCTCAGTGACTCATCACAAATGGCCACTAGTATTGGCCTTGCTTGCTTTTATTTGTTTTTTTCCTCCTGATAAGCTTGGGCCACTCATCTATAACCAGGTAATAGAGTTGTTTTGCAGCTTAATGCACCTCAGGAGTTTTTGTCGCCTGGCTCCTCTAGTGGGGGTAAGCCAAAAATGCGAGCCGAGGCCTCTTGCGGGAATATTCGCTGGCGGGGTATATAATCCTCAATTGGAAGGCCTTTCAAAAGGGCGTTGCTAATTTTATCAAACACTACCCGTCAGGCAATCCAGCGAAGGCCTGGTCCGCGGCGACTTGATGACCCTGTCGCCCTGATGGTCTCAGAGGAGTCAAACTCCTTGTGAGGACCCGCCGGATTGTCGAGTACATAGACTGTAGCAAACCATACTCGACCAATCTGACGTCGCTCTCCACCCATCTCTCCTGTATAGTGCTCGGAGAGGAGGATTTCCCATATATAACGGCCAACCTGCAGGCTAATCTCTGGCTACATCGCAGAAATGCCTTGCCGTTGTTGTGCTGCTGTGTTCCCTTCGCTCCTCCTCGGTTTTTTGGGCTGAAGTTCCGGGTAACTTTCTGTCGTGGAGTCCGATTTCTCTCTTATGAAAGAATTGCTCTCATTTTTTGCTCAGTTCCTTTGAGGTTGTGATTGCTTTCCTTTTCCAGGTAGCTTTCATATTTCCCTCTGCGATATATTTGAGGCGTTTATTGTTTTTCAGTCCTCATCAACTGGCGGTACCGGCTGCCTGGTCTTTGGCGTATCTTCCCTAGGTATGAAGACCGCCCTCTGGTACCGGTGTTTCCTCAGCTGATTTCTGGGAAATTTTTTTTGCATTTCTTGTTGCTTGTCTCCTTTAGCCGTCAGTGCACCTTTGGTTGGTGCTCATGGCCAGCCTGGGAGGTGGACGCCTCCTCCCTTAATTTTAATGTATTGTCTGCTTGTAATCTACCGGTGTTCTTTGGTTGGTTACGTCCTGTCGTATACTCTTACTTGTCTCCTGGCTGGAGGCAAGCAGTTCGTTCTTCTTCGGATTCCGTTTATAGGAATTCCTTTAACTCATGTCCGTAGTCGTCGGGGATGGTTGTCGGCGTCATAGTTTGATGTTGTCAGTTGTGTTGTTGTGATATTGGTTACGTTCATGTTTTGCGTCCCACGAGTACCGGAAAGGGTTGGTTCACTTCGTGCGCATAGCCGGTATACGGTGATAGGCGATTTTTATAAACCTCCGACCTCAGCGCCTTGCAATCGGAGGTGTCCGTTAGCGATCCAGCTATTTTATTATCCCCCAGCTGACCATTCAGCCCTTGGGCACGGGTACCTCGACACCTTGGCTTAGGGGTGGTGTTGGTTCCGGGTATCCTCACAATTTTCCACAATAGGCGATATCGGGCGTAAAACCTAGGGTTTTACTTCATCCCATATCACTATTGTGGGAAATTATGAAGTGTCCCTCTTAGTTCGTAAGATTAGAGTGCGTTTCCTTTGGGATGCACACTTTACTACTTAAGCCTCTTCGCCACGACAAGGCGACCAACTTCATAGAGGCGGAGCAACTTCTTTATGGTGTGGGGACCCACTTCAGTGAAGCGTTCGGGTCCTACCATGTTGGTGGAAGCTGTGAAGCAGCCGAGCTCGTCAGCCAGTGTGTTACCGGCTATACCTCTGTGACCGGGCACCCAGATTAGGTGCACCTGGTTACGTTCCGCTAGACTATTCGGCAGTTCTCTGCACTCCTGCATCAGAAGCGATTTGATCTCATAGTAGGAGATCGCTCTTAGTGCCGGTTGACAATCGCTAAGTATGGTTATCCGCTCATTGCGATAGCTGCGATGGAGGTTTATCTCTATGCACTGAATTATGTCAAAGATTTCTGCCTGGAAAATGCTCGGAAATCTTTCCATAGGTATGGAGAGCTTAGTGCGTGAACCTGCGATACCTGCACCGGTGCCCTCCGATGGTTTCGAGCCGTCAGTGTACCACTTGATCGTAGTATATTCCTTAGCAGTAGCTCGAGAGTGGAATTGTTCCACTCATCCTTGCTGCCAAGGGTAACATTGAACTTCTTCGTGAAGTTAACCTTTTTGGTAATGCTGTTCCTCGGGAGGAGGGCTAATGGTATAGTGCCACTTATCTCTCTTTCATCCTGTGGGACGAGATTACCTTACCTTTGCATGTGTGCATGGCTACTTGACAGATCAGTAAGTGAAGCGGTATGAATTCAAGCAAGACTTCAAGTGCTGTCGTCGAGCACCCGACATGCACACACAAGCTAGTCGTTGCAGCTTCAATAATTGGAGCCCTAACGAAGTCGGCGACTCTTTGAGGCTCAGGTCACCGTCCCGTACGTGATTATCGGTCGCAAAGTAATGGTGTACAACCACCTAACGATCCTTGGCTTACAGCCCTAGGATTATCCCGCCTGCCGATTGCACACCATTAATGCTTTTGTCGCCATTACAAGGTCAGGTGAACATGCTGCTTCCACCGCAAAGTGGAATCCAGCGTGAGATCAAGATATTTGTTGGTTGTCTCTATCTCTCTACCCCTAAGTGTAAGGCTCCAGAGACCAGGTGGGGACCTTCTTCTCGTGAACGGGACGACGTACTAGTACTGTGGCAGTCTTGCCTCTGGCCAGTACCTTATGCAGCCGAGCTTCTGGTGTGGAGGTGACATTTTCACAGAATCGCGTAAAGCTTGCCTGCTTTGCAGACCTAATCTCCTCATAATATAAGGTGAGGTTCCCTCCTCCCAGACCCCCGTACCTTTCGCTTTATTAAAAAGCCTTCGTACCTTTCTTGGCCACCAGGGACAGTTGCACCTGTCTGTGGTCGCTTTTAGTGGGCAGTTGCAGTGATACGCGTCGCCTATGATTGACCCAATTAGCGCAGACAATCTGAGCCCGTAACGCTATTGTCAGTCAGGCTCTCCCTGCTCCAATTCTCACTTAGCATATCCCGGAAGGTACGCCAGTTTGCCTTCTGAGGGTTATGTCTAAAGGGGAGTTGCCTGACTTCTACCTTTAGCGCGAACTTTATGGTTCTATGGACGACTCCTTTGAAACCCTCCATTGTGAGACCAATCTGTTCGCAGGCTCGTTGCTCAAGGTGAGGTCAAGCACATCTCTCCTGCTTATTGTAAGGAAGGTGGGTTCACACCCCACATTCTCTAAAGTTAAGTTACTACTTAATAGATACTCTATCACAACCAATGATTAGGGGCAGCCTGTGTGTCCTGCAGTACATCACCAGTCCATCCACAGCCTTTAGGGGTGCTTTCATAGCGAGCAGGTTCACTTCGGATAAACTGGACATCCTACCGATCCAAGGTGGAAATAGGCTGATGACAGGACAAAGTCTGAGCCTTCAAAGTCCCTGGCTTGCATCGACCCCAGATCCTGCATCAGGAACTCTGAAATGCAAAAGAAGTCAATATTGTTCCTTACTACTACACAAGTTCTAAGTCTCTTGCTAGAGAGATCCCAGATTATCTTGTTGGGATCTGTTTTGACGCCTCTAACCTCTTTTCTGTAGTCCCAAGGCTCTTGGATCAGCAGGATGTCCAGTTTATCCGAAGTGAACCTACTGGGCTCACCTGGGCAACTTCCACGTTGACGGCCACTATAATATCGGTACAATAAGGGGCAAATCCTCGTCCCCGCCGTCATAGGCACTGCCTTCCATCGGGTCTCTTAGCTTCTCGAGCAATTCCTGCGCAACCTGTTCCGCTTACTCTCGCTGGGTTGAGTAGCAACCTCATCCACCTCCATCTTTCCTGCTTAGTTGCTTCCGGTGGCAGATAGGATAGGCGGAAGCTTGCTGATCGGACTTGCTTGTACGACTCGTCGTCTATGTACAAGTTAAGTCTCCATCCCTTTAGCCCCCCCTTTTTCTCAACCTTCCTTGCTGTTAATCTTCAGCATTTTAGATATAGAAGGCTCCTGCGGGATAATTTGCCCGCTTTTACGCTTCGCGGGTTGAGCATGGGTGGCCGAAAGCGCTGCCCTTTCGCCTCCTTGTCTGGCGGTCGGGGTTGCGTTAACAGGGCAGCTGCTGCGAGCCCCGTTGTCTTGCGCGCGAGCAGACGCTGTCTTACTACGCTCCTTTGACCACTACCTCTGGCTCTGCTCCTCGCCAGCACCTCCGCCACCTTAGGAGTGCCCTTCCTGCGAGAGTCATCGTGCCCACCGGGTCTGCCAGCTGCTAGAAAAGAGGGCAAGTAAAGGCTTACAAATTCAAATACATATAAATAAATTATATCAATTTTTTAATATATTTTTCCTAATACTTAATTTTATTATTTTGCAAAATGGTCCATAAAAATAAATATATTGAACTTTTTACATAAAATAAATTTTCTAAATGACAATTTCGCATCTGAAAATATTAATTAGTCAATTCTTGGCGCTCACTCAGCTCAGCCCACAGGTTGCATACACTTCTAAGCGAATTCAAGGCGAAGTTTAGAGATTATAAAATTTGCTTCGAAAATTATTTAATTATCCGAATGAATTCACCTTTGCATTTCTTCAGACTCTTAATTTTGTGGTATACTACTTTTAATTAAAAACATTAGAGCACATAATTTTGCAGAGTTGTCCTCTAATATGTTATTAACAATGATAGTGGAAATGACAAGTGTGCGAATAAACAAAAACTGTCGATCTATCGAAATCTCTAGGAATTGGCAGAACCTGATTCTGACAACTTTTTTGATGGTCATTCAGGTACCAGTAAAATATTCCAACTTTTTGTTAGTTTTTTTTGCCACATTGTTTGACATAAAGTATTTTCAAGTCGAATTAAGGTTTCTTAAACGAGTGAAAACATTTTTATCTTGATATGGATCGGCCAGTTTCTTTGACAGTAATATTTTATAGTTGTTGATATCGACAGTTCCTAAAAATTATTAAGCTGAGAGCCGTAACCAAAACAACTCAGATCCTATGGATCACTTATACATATTTTGTCGCATTTTCTTCTGTGTAATACAAAATTCATGACAATCTTAATACATCCTATACAGGGTACAACTACTATTGTGTCGCCTTTAATTCAATTTCCTCACAAAGTTTAAGTTCCGATAGAAAAGCTTACATTTTAAATAAATGTAGTTTTGGCCAAGCCGTTTGTTTGTTCAGTTCACCGGACGGAATATATACAGGGTTTGTCCGGAAAGAAATAGGACTGATTTTCTTCCACGCGACTGTATTGCGGAGCGTGCGCGCATCGACTGGATTCGATAGAGGGCGTTTCTAGCTAACGAACGAGCAGCTGGTCAGTTGTCTCCGAGCATCTGAAGAGTCAGGACAAAGTGGTGTGCTTCGTTGGCGCCATGACTTAGTGGAGTGCCGGGAAGAGGTCGCTGATGAAGACCGTGCTGGGAGACCTGCGACTTCGACAAACACCGACAATGTGAATCGTGAGCGCAAAGTTCTAAACTCAAACCGTCAACTAAGTATTCGTTTAATTTTTTAACTCAACAGACTAAAACGAAGGGTCCGACAAGGCATCGCAGCCGATTGGAAGTTGCACCACGAGAACGCCTCGGCTCCTATACATCAGTGAATAGCAAGTAAAGCCACAAACAGATAACTGAATCTGTGAGTGCCATCGACACCTAACCTCCAACACTAGCTCCTTATTGCTTCCTTGTTATTAATATAAGTGTAAAAAACTCAAACTCATTGGGCTGTGCAACTTTGTCATTACCGTCAGCGCTGTCACATTAATCACTCACGCCGATTCTCTCCGTTTAGTTCCTGATACCCTGACTCAATAGTGTCACCATCAGCAACATTGTCTTCATCAGCAGCATCATCGTTGATGTCAATGTAATCTCCAAACCCCTTTGATTGAAACAAACTGGATAAGAAGCAGGGGAAAAGGAGTCTAAAAATTATAGTATTGGTGGAGCGGGAACACCCAGGAAGTCGGCTGAGCAGAGCTTTACCGTTTCATATGCCTTTGCAATTCCTCAACCACAGAAGTAATTGCATCTTCTTGGTTTCAGTTTAATTTCGCCTCCATCTCTACAAAACCCATAGCAAAGACATGTGAGTTATTTAACTTTTTTGTTTTCCGACTTATGCTGGCATGCAGAGAGAGGGAGTTGTAAATTTCCGTCTGGCGTTTGTTGTTATGCCTGTGTAACATATTACATTGGGAAAAATATTTTATTCAGATGCCTCAACCAAAGGCCATTTATATAAACTCAAGAGTGAGGCTAAGAAGCATTTTGACGACTGTATAGCGTTATTTTTCAAAACTGTTAAATTTTAAAATCATAAAAAAATGCGATGATAGGAGCAATGGCGATCTTTAGCAAAGATCGGACTGTGTGACTACACCTACCTTCCTTGAAAGGTAAAGATGACTGATCTCGTTCGGTTTCATTGCATCATTTTCAGATACGACGATTAATAAGATTTTAGCAATTAGTCGTATATCTGAATAAAATTTCATCCAATTTTAGATTAAATAGTAAATACTATTCACAAACACTCAGATTAAGAAAAATGAGTTTCTTTAACCGGAATTGTTTTTCGTAAATTTTTTGTGAAATTAATTTCGTAAAGAAAATATTTACAAAGTAAATTATTGTATATCGTCATGTCAGCATTACAAACTTTACCAGATGGGTTATCTACTTATATTATTATTAATTTGAGTATATTTTAGTTCAAGATATGAACTTGGATTAGCATTTTGTTAATTTAAATTCACAAGAAAATAAATTCTTGCGAAGACGAAAATCACGATTTGCCTTGAAATTCTTATTCGTTCTCTTCATGTCGAGATCAGCTGATTATAAATGCAGTAATATTATCTAATGCTGAACTTCGCTCGCACTTAGCTCCGCCTTATTCATTATTTCTGTGCAACACATATTTACGATACCTTACATGGATTCCGTTAAACATCATGCATGTGTTGCAAGTAGCAGTGTTGCAGAACGTGGAGGCTTTATTGAGTTTGTTCCCTGCAATTTCCTGTTTGCTCGTGCGACTTTTAGGCCATTAGTTTAAACGGAGCTAGAGTTACAAATATAAGGGTGCAGTTTCTTGAATGTGCCTGTGACTAGACCTGCAACTTGCGCGGGAATTGCAAGAAAGATTTGTAAAAGATGCACCTGAACCCATTGCGGTTTATTACTTAGCATGTGTCTCCAACAGATGTGTGCGATGAATCTTTATAACGGGTATTTTTTCAGACGTGTTGACTTTTTTGTAGGTGGTCTTTTTGACAGCTCATTCTGACACAATGTTTGGAAAGTGTGAATATTTTTTACCAAAATAATATTTCGATTAGCCTACTACGCTCAATATTAAGACGACATAATTTCCCAGAGTAATTTATTTCTCGGCCATAACATTAAACTATACGCGTTTTATTTCTTCTTGAAAACCATATGTCTAAAACAGACCACCCTTTATCAATTTGTTACCACCAACCCCTATCATCTCACACCATTGCCACTAACAAACAATCCAATCCAACAAACCAGTAAGCAAAAAAAAAACGACGTTGTGGAGCAAAGACAAACCCTTGCCAATTCCGGCAACTGTTTGCTCGGGCTTTCTAAAAGGTCTATCTGGAACAAAAGCGGCAACGGCAGCGCCTACATATCTGTTAAGATTATGAAGAACTCGGCGAAAGTTTGCTGGTAAGGTAGATTTTCCAAAGATCCCAGACAAACTGCCTGAGACATTGCTGCTAATACTTGAAACCCAAGCGCCAGTTAACCAAAGCATATCAATGGGCTTAACCAAACAGTTGAAAGAAGCGAAGGGACTAAAACAAAGTGTGTAAATAGAAAAAATATCTGTGAAAGAAAAAAATGAAAGAAATTATCTAGGTGGCTTGGGCATGATTGCAGTCTGGTTTCTAAGCATTGCTGCAGCTGTCCGCCTCGAAGTGCTTCTTCGGTTATCTACTGTTAGCATCAGCAATCATCGCACTTAACGTTAATGTCTCTAACACACAAATAAAATCTTTTAATGCCTGGAGTTTTATCTGTAAATTGCCATCGCATAACTGTATATGCGCAAATAAACAGTATGACAAATTGATGTGTGGCACCAGGTTGGTGCTTCAATCTCGTTGCAATTGTAGATGTACTGAGTGGGCACTGTCCCATAGCTTCACACGTGGTACTGGTAAATATTTTATAGCACGCTCTTTACCAGAGCTTCCACTCCAGGAAGGCGTAGTGAAAACTTCTTGTTAATTTCTCCTCTATTGCTTTTTCAAACTGAGATTGAAATATCTCAGTAGACACATTTTCGGCGAGTATCTGGGATTAATATTAACGCTTTCAAAAATGTGTGATAAAATCAAGACGCTTCGTCGATCTAAGAGGATAGCTCGATCCGCTTTTTGTAGTTTTTGAGTAGCACAAAGGATGAACATCAAGTGAGAACCATTATTTGAGACTAACCCTACGACCTCATCCAACCTAACCACGTCGACTTCCTAACTTCATTCTTTGAATGATCTCAAGTATTATCAGCACTATGAACTGAAGAAAGGTTTATGAAACGGACTGTTTCAGCTGTGTTGAAAAACTAATGAATGGCTTTGAAAGCTTATATAAAAGAATTGTTACAGTAAATGAAACCGTTCTGCTAATTAACCTGACTTAACCCTGGAAAGTATAAATCTAATCTCTTGAACATATTTTGATGATTGAACACTGAGTAATAATTCTTTAGAAAAAATTAACGAAAAGCACAACGCGCAATCGGGTTTCACGAGGCAACTAGAGTTTAGAGTTATCAGCCGTTGAATAAAAAATATGTTGTTTTGCTATAGAGTACACAGGCATCTGATATTTTGTCTCACCATTATTGTTATTTTCAAAGACTTTATTTTGACTCAAGATCCTTTGATCGACTCGTTTGATTACGTTAGGCAAACTTTCAGAAATATACTATTCGAATAGCGCTTAGCCTGAAAGTAATAATAGATTTAGTTATTTTAAGTTCTCTTCTATGAATCTTGGTCGTCAACAGCCTACTGAAAAAAAATTAAAGATCGTGTCTGCCGGATTATTGATTAAGCAGACGATGTAGTACTGATGGTCAAAGGAAGGATATCGTAACTAATTTTAGAGCCGGAAGTGTTCACGCTATTAACCAATAGCGATACTAACCTTGATCTCACTAGCCGATCCACATTGTGATAAGACTATTATGGGTGTCAGGCCGCAGTGGAGCTTCTTTAAGTAAAAAGAGAACGGGTCGGCGCTCCCCTCTTCTCGTGTGTGCTTCTACTAGATAGGTGGATTTTGCGAGAGCTTGCTCAGATCTGGACTACCATCGGTTCAGGCGTAGTTGCAAGATTCTTATGGCTCAAGATCGATCCTAGTTATGAGATTCTAACTGGTAATTGTCTTAGCGGCATCCATTCTGCAGGGTCTTACTTACCTAAGCTCTACGCAGCGATGTAAAAACATCTCAACACTTCTTTGTTGATTATATTGCGTTCGCGTTATCAAAGGCAAATCACTTGGAAACTCACACTATGAGATATCCCAATGCGGTAATTAGAATTGAAGTTTAACGCTTGGGCAAATGTTTTATTGGCCATGAGACGCTCTGCTGACTTATTAATCGCAAATATGTTTTATGGCTTCACAAACGGCTACACATAGTAGTCCAAGTGCGATCTCTGGATTACCAATCGAACTATACCTAGACTTAGTTATATATATGTCTGTATATCTAGGATTTAGCTCACTAATAAGAATTCTAGCGATGTCAAGCATTTTTGAGAAAAAAAGCAAATTTAAAATATTTAATTGTTTTTGTTAACTTAAAGTCTGCGCACCATTTAATGCAAAAAAATTATAACGAAATTTAACAAGTTCGAACAAAACAGTGTGGTAGTCTCTTGCTGGCGCAAGCACTAACACTAAACTGGATACATGAGCCGTACAATGCATGGTACCCTTACAAAAACCGAAACAACTACAACCAACATAAAAATTCAAATACAAAGCAGTAACAACACAATGACAATAAAAGCAACAATCACTTACGGGTGACCTGAAGGCAGCGCTCGGAGTTCAGGCGGCGGCCAGAGTTTCAGTCAGTTTCGAGCAAATTAAATCAATAACCACTTGAACCAAACTTCCGACATTGGCGGCTAGCCTGAGTTAATTCGATGTGGCACCGAAGGTACGGACTGTTGATTGGCGGGGGAAATCGACCGAGTGTCGTTAAATATAAATGTGAGACAGGCTGGCGCAGTCGGCAAGTAGACAAATACTGCGAAAAGGGTGTTGTTGGTCAGGAAAATTAGTGGGCGGTCAGACAATGTAGCAGCTTCGCATTTTATTTCACACAACAACTACTCTAGGTACGTCAAGTACGATGCCACAACAAGCACCGAGCGAATTCAATGCTCCACTGCTGCTGTTTTTGCGACTGTAGTAAGTACAACAATGTGGCATTGGCAATGCGCTCAGCGGTGACGGGTCTTGGGTGTCGTCGGCTGTGCAGTAGTCTTTAAAACTACTCCCTATAAATAGGTATGTGTGCGTATATTTTAATCTTATGAGTGCCTTTGTTCTCCCATTCAGAAAAATCATGACCTTTTGAAGCAGTTATCGTTAATGACTGCCATGGGTTTCCAATACTTTTCGGTGCCAATATACGGTATATATTTGTCGTAAATTTTTACATTTCAAGTAAAAAAATTGCTGTTGGGGTCTTTGAAGTAAATGCCCACTTCTGAATTTTAGGATTAAATGTTTTGCATTATTTCAAATTTCCATTACACAAAATTACTGTTTCAATATTTTTGCATTTCTCTCTCTACTCCCTTCTAATACATTTACCTCTCTCTTGCAGGTTCGTCATATGCTCGCTAACAGTTCACTCTATTTCCCTCCTTTCGAGGCGTAAGAGTTCCGTCAAGATGTCCATTGGTCCGTGTATCATTGTGTGGCCAGAAATGCCGTTTCTTGTGACGTTGTGGTCAAAGCAGGAAAGCAGCAGAGTACTGCGATAAGTTGTAATCAGAAATGTGAGAATCACAATCATTGACTTTGTTTACTTATGTGCACAAATTCGCAAAAATTTATTGATTCCAGGCGTCACAACTGCATTGAATCTTAAGACAGATAGGAATCGAAATATTTTAGTATTCTCAAGTTGTTTGCCTCATTCTCTTAGAGTTGGTCAGGTATACTAAGATAAATGCAATAATCATCGTAAGAAGACCGAATACCTGAGCGTGAGGAGTCAGTCGCATAGCCAATATCACACTAATGATAGGATTGCTAAAATGCCACATCTGCTTCAATTAAACTATAGGGATATCATATCCTGAAACCAGAGTTGATGTAAAGATGTCGAGAAAAGTACCCTCCGTAACTTTCCTTTAAGCATTAATGCTTCCGTAAAAAGTTCACTACTTTTTGACTCAGTCCGCATAACCCTCTCAGAGGTATGTTTGCAAAGAAGAAATCACCAGAATTAGGTTTCGCGATTACTCTTTCTGAAGCTTTTTGAAGTCCATCGAAGCTTAAAGGGCTCATTTCTCTTCTCCAGCCACTTCGCACAGCACACATGTCGCTCGTAGAGTTTTGTACGCAAAGATGAAACGATCAAAAGTTTATTCATTCTTCCATGATCTACTTTAAAGTCCATAGAAGCAGTAGTAAAAAGATAAGAAGAAGTAAACAAGGGCTCTCGACAGACCTTATTATAGTTATTGCTATTAAAACCTAGCTATACATAAGTTTGTTTGTGTACCAATTTGCAACTAACAACCGGGAATTAATTTATCTTATTTAAAATCAGCTGTGTACATATAAGGGAGACAAAACTCAAGCGGAACCAAAACTGTAAAAACTGAATTGAGAAGAGGTTAAGTAGGGGTACTATCTCTGCTTATATCGACGGTAGGAAACATATCGTAAAGCTATCATATTCACAGATAGCTAGGTAGCATTACTAGCTTTGTCGTCAGCAAAGATTAATTCCGAAGTAGGCAACATAAATTGGAAGTCTTTAAAATCAATGGCCACTTACCCATAATATGCCGACTAATTGGCCAAATCAGGAACCCTTCTAGACATAAGTCTAAGCAGAGGTAATACCCAGCCTGGTATTATTACTACTCTTAGAATGATCAATAAAAAGCTCAAAACATTATTTGAAGAAATATTTTAGAACAACTAAATGTTAGATGGCGAACCAGTTATGGTCAAAATATGATAACACTAAGGACTTAGTAAAAATGTTCAGGGAATGTTAGTATATACAAATTTACAGTTACTATAGCGGGGTTTCGGTCAGTTGGAGAACACGCGTTAAAACGGGAAACGGTTCTACATTGCTCTGAGAGTGCCCATCTCTATCAAACACCTAAGATAACACAGGATTCTTGGAATCCATCAGTTTTGAAATCTTGAAAGTCTATCTACAAACAGGGATACAACGATAAAAAATATATTCACTATTTAAGGGTTACATATGTCCAGCAGCACCAAAAATGCGCTAAAAGAAAAAATGCTTTCAGAAGGAATAACAATAGAAATTAATATAAAGAAATTTTATACAATGTTTAATGGTACTTAAAGTTTATAAAAAAATGTATTTTAATTTCTCTTTACAAAAATTAGTACATAAAATATCACGTGATCCAAAGTACAACGAAAAAAAAGTTGCTCCACAGTCTGCATGATAACTCATACAGTTTTTAACATTATTTAGTGCGATTTTTTTTTAATATTCGAAAAGGTTTTCTCTATAGTCTGCCGAGCCAAATTTATTTATTTCGAAAAATTTTCCAATTAACGCAATTTAGAAAAAAAGTATGCGATTTACGTCATAAATGTCACACTTTAAATATGTTTATAAAATTTTTTAATAAAAATATCGAAAATCCGGCTCTACAGATTATAGAGAAAACAATAGAGAACGCATCAAAAAATGTTGAAAACTGCATGAGTTATCATGCAGACCGTGCTGGGAAAAGTAGTTTCGAGAAAAACGCGTTTAAACTTTCATGTGCTCAAAACAACACAGCTAACTGTGTGCATTAAACTCTCGTCGGGCGGTCGGATTTTCTACCATAACTTTGTACCTATGGGGAACTTTTACAATCGACTTTCACCGAAATATGCCTAAAACTATAAAGAATAATAACCTATAAAAAAACAAATCTATTTTTTGAAAATTCTGGACGTATGTAACCCCTTATAGGACTTACGATAGTATTTATAGGCGCATCTAGCGCTTATAAAGTCCCAAACGGCTGCGCTCTCTACAAACCCAAAAGCTAATATACTCCCTCTTCGGCCGCAAGTCTGCGTAGAAATTTAGTCATGTATCGATTTAATCGAAATTTTTAATTTCAATTTTGAAATTCGCAAAAAAATATAAAAAAGTTACACATCCAATTATTTTCTTTGAACACTAGTGTGTACACAAATTTTGCTTACTACTTTTTGTGTGTAGATATGTAAGTACATAAAGCGTGCTTGGCTGTAGATGTTCGGCCATTACCTATGAACGAGGATTTCAGGTCAAAGTTTTGTTTAATTAAAAAGAAAACATTTTTACAAAATTTATGTGTGCGCTATAAAAATACTTTCACAGAGCCAAGACAACATGCTCATTTATTTACATATATGTACAATATACATGTTTGCGTCAGTTATGCTTTGGCAAAGGTTTCAGCCTGCCAAACGCTGAGAAATGTGGAAATGAAGTGAACATAAAGTTTTACGACTATCATGAAAGGGTTTCTGGTGTATATTGGTAAATTCACACTTCCTTGCCGCATCTTTATTGAATGAAATTTGCAAAGGAGCTTACGTAATATGATGTTGTGTGAGATAATTTCAAAGCTACGAATATTTGAAAGAAGAAGATATGTATGTGAGGACGTATGTAAGCAAAGAGGCATCTGGAAAATTTTAGGAATATAT
The DNA here is from genome assembly GCF_023373825.1 of Bactrocera dorsalis. Classification (NCBI taxonomy): domain Eukaryota; kingdom Metazoa; phylum Arthropoda; class Insecta; order Diptera; family Tephritidae; genus Bactrocera; species Bactrocera dorsalis. The sequence goes on along the minus strand of NC_064303.1, from coordinate 26,742,830 downwards.
GTATAAATATGGCCTAACGGTGTAATTTTAATTTGGATATGTACTGACCTAACTGTTTAAATATGTACGGATTTATAATACCTCTAAGCTTCTTGTGTAAAATTATAAGTGTGGCTGCTGAACACAGTGTGGCGTCAGTTGAGACACTATACTACCTAAATTATATAAACATATACATAATTATATATACATGTAGAAACCGTGAAGAAAATCGTGTAGAAAGGAGTAGCAGCTACAATATGTGCATATAAGAAACCCAGAATTATGCGCTACAATATGGCAGTGGCAGCCACTTATGCAAAATTGTGTTAAGGCTCAGCGAAAATGAACGGTTTAGTCCGGTTTAACGTCTAAAGTAATACATCGACCTTTTTGAAATAGCAAATGAACACATTTACGTAATATACAAACAAACGCGAGCCTACACATATATAAAGTAGCTACATATCTATGTACATATATAAGCAATGCTATGCTGACTATAGTTAGGCACCAAAAACTCACAAACACAAATGAATAAAGGCACACAACTTACTCACCTTACACCAAGAGAACGCGAACAAGAAACGTAGAACATACTCAGGTGCTTTAAAATGCCACATTTTAACCCATTTTACACAGCTCAAGTGCTCGCCTTTGCTGTTTTATTATTTTTTGTTTGCCTCGCATTCCAACGCCTACTTTCGGTACTTTTTTTTGATTATTGACTCTTTTACATTTTATATCCGAACCCCTCGCTCTATTTTCTCCACTCGCTGCCACACATTTTGCCTTATTTGCTACGCTTTCGTTATTGTACTTGGAATATCAGAATTGTTGGGTTGAATGCTTCTTTGAAGCTGCCTAATTTCAAGAAATATATACGTATTACCAATAACAATGTGGCGCGCACCACGTAAAACGACAACTACGAAAGCTACCGTCCAACCTCAAACCGCTGATCGTTTTTAGCGCCCTTTTGTAGTATGAAACTTTTCCCTTCCTTTTTTTATACTCTCGCAACAAAGTTGCTAAAGAGAGTATTATAGTTTTGTTCACATAACGGTTGTTTGTAAGTCCTAAAAACTAAAAGAGTCCAGATATAGGGTTTATATATACCAAAGTGATCAGGGTGACGAGTAGAGGTGAAATCCGGATGTCCGTCTGTCCGTCCGTCCGTCTGTCCGTCCGTCTGTGCAAGCTGTAACTTGAGTAAAAATTGAGATATCATGATGAAACTTGGTAAACGTATTTCTTGGCTCCATAAGAAGGTCAAGTTCGAAGATGGGCAAAATCAGTCCACTGCCACGCCCACAAAATGGCGGAAACGGAAAACCTATAAAGTGTCATAACTAAGCCATAAATGAAGGTATTAAAGTGAAATTTGGCACAAAGGATCGCATTAGGAGGAGCATATGTGAAAGTAATTTTTTTGGAAAAGTGGGCGTGGCCCCGCCCCTACTAAGTTTTTTATACATATCTCGGAAACTACTATAGTTATGTCAACCAAACTCTATAGAGTCGTTTCCTTCAGGCATTTCCATATACAGTTCAAAAATACAAGAAATCGGATAATAACCACGACCACCTCCCATACAAAGGTTATGTTGAAAATCACTAAAAGTGCGTTAACCGACTAACAAAAAGCGTCAGAAACACAAAATTTTACGGAAAAAATGGCAGAAGGAAGCTGCACCCAGGCTTTTTTTAAAAATTAAAAATGGACGTGGCGTCGCCCACGTATGGACCAAAAACCATAACTCAGGAACTACTGGACCGATTTCAATGAAATTTGGTATATAATATTTTTTTAACACCCTGATGACATATACTAAATATGAGCGAAATCGGTTCTCAACCACGCCTTCTTCCAATATAACGCTATTTTGAATTCCATCTGATGCCTTCTCTGTATAATATATACATTAGAAACCAATGATCATAGCGGAATAAAACTTTACTCAAATATGGTATGTGAGCTGAAGTATCCTTTGTGGAAAAATTGTTGTGATCGGACTATAACTTTTCAAGGTCCCTGATATCGAACACGAAGAACTCAGTGCCCAACCTAACCTAACCTAATTTTTCACCGAAAATATCGGTAAATCTCTCAGAATTTAATTCTAATTAATTTTACAGCAAAATAAAAAAATATGTAAATGACGGAAAATGAAATCTCGATTATCACTTTATCGTGCGAGAGTATAAAATGTTCGGTGACACCCGAACTTAGCCCTTCCTTACTTGTTTTAAATAAGTTTAATTCTGCTCTTTTTTATTATTCTCATGCAAAAATATTCAATAAAGTTGCAACTTTACATACATATCTACACATCTATGGTACATATGAAAAGGATTAGGATGGTGCTTTTTGGCTTAGCACATTTGGCGAACGCCAATTGTCAAAGTCATTTAGTAGAGTAGTTATAAAAAATAGCTAATGGCAATGGAAACGTCCATCTACAGACGAAATGAAAAATCACTGCAACTGCAACTGCAACCAAATACGCAGTGAAATAGATTATAACTGGCTCAGTAATCAGTCGTTGAGTATGTATTATACCACGTGCATCGCAAAAGACTGATGTCATAACCTTTCCCGCCGCCTTTTCGTTTTTTCACGCCTGAGAACCGGTTCATCAGGTTCATCATGTGCAGTCCACTACAATGACTGTCGATTGGACTCCAGTGGGAATTGATGAAGCTATGTTTCTATCACTGACGAAAAATTTCGGATTTATTCCGATTAGAGAGCACTTAAACACTTCTCAGAATCAGTTATTCGTTGTTTTTGTTGGATTAGGAACTTGCGCGGCACCTACTTTGCTCATTTCGCCAGTTTAATAAATATCTTTTCAACGGTGGAATTCCCTGAGCCCAAATTCAACAGTATTTTCCCGAAATGCTTTATGATCCATTGTTTTGTAAACTAACACAAGTTGCTTCACAAAATATTACATCTCATTAACTAATAGTTATAGTCCAACTAATAGAAATCATATAGATGGTAGTATTAGTGTTATCTATGTATCAGCCACACTGAAGCGTGGATGGGTCCTCTAGTTATAGATAAAATAATGAGTAAGAAGTTTTCGGTTACACCCGAATTTACATGTTTTTTGTTTCTCTTTCTCTTCTCCGATAATTGGGGCAGTGGATGAGGTATGAATGGAATAAAAAGTCTGCGTTGTTCATAAATACAATGAATTAAAATCTGAATGAGTGAATGTACATACCATAAATAACCAATAAGAGTAGTATTAGTTGAACTTCTACAAAAAATAGTACCACCCTTATATACTTATATAGTTACGGATATACTGGTATGCTTGCTGGTTTATTAGTCCTCCACCATTGTTTAAAACTTTCGCCATATTTTCGTGTGCATAATTAAAAAGAATTTAGCAACTTTTACACTGCGTATTTATAATCTTAATAAGGGTTTCATTGTGCATTTTAATGATAGAGAGGCGAATCGGTTAGATTCGGGTTTACATAAAAGCGACCTTTTCTCTGAAACCGTGGCGTGCATTCACTCAAGTAGCTTTGCACGAGCTGAAGGATACACAAGTACTCGTATAATACACATACAGAATACACAAGCTATGTATAAAGTTGTTGTCTTTTAAATGGTTCTGGTCAAATTTTATGAAAGCATGAACCTACAGGGTTTGTCCGGTAAGCAATAGAACTGAGTCGATTTAAAAAAAAAAAAAATATTGAGCCAATTTTTACAATTCTTTAAAAATTTTCAAAATAGGCTCCTTGGGGGTCGCTTTTACACAAATTCAAATTTTCTTGGCACACTTCCACTCGCTGCAATTTCATGTCGTCAGCGAGTACTTTTGGGACCATTTTCGTGCACATTCATGTGCTCCGTCACATTGTCATGAACCACAGACTTTGATTTTTGATAAATTTAACATCTGATAATTAAACGAATACTTAGTCGACGTCTGAGTTCAAAACTTTCCGCACACGAGTCACATTGGGCGTATTTGTCGAAGTTGCGGGTCTCCCAGCACGATCTTCATCAGCGACTGTTTCCCGGCACTCCAAAAAGCCCCGGCGCCACCAAAACACACCACTTCTAGGTAAAGTAACATCTAGATAAGCCTACTTGATCATATAATGTCAAACGTCTCTGTCGCAGATTTACCCAGTTTAACGTTGAATTAAATCGCGTACTTTTGCTTTAACGAACGCAGCATTTTCGGCTTGCACAATTCACAGAAACACGTCACGCGAAAATGTTTATCCTGACTTTCCAGGTGCTCGGAGACAACCGACCAGCCACTTGTTTGTTAGCTAGGAACGCCCTCTACCAAATCCACGCACCGACACTACAGTTACTGCGGAAGAAAATCAGTCCTATTACTTTCCGAACAACAGTTTTAGCAAAACAATTTTCTCATATTGAAAGGAGTTTGATTGAAACTTTTAAGCTCGGAGCAAGTTTTTAATAACTTCATTTTTAACAACTTCATTTGAAATTTGAGCTTCGAACTTATTTCGAAATTCTATTTTTTTTTTTTCCAGAATTACTGGTATTTTTTATTCTTTAAGGAAGTCAAAATGTTACTGCTTTTTTAAAACTGCACTTGTAAATTATACTACTACAACGATACAATCTTTAAAATCTTAACAGGTAATTTTTCAGAGCTAAGGATCAATTTATACCAGAATTATATTCATCAGTTGAGACGAGCATTGCTATATTGCGGGGATATCTTCACGGTTCAAGAAATATACAAAAGTGTTTAGAAAATAACGATAATTAGTCAACAAAACGCAATAAGGAGGGGCACCTGCGAATTGGAAACCTTTAAAAAGTGGGCGTAAACCCGCCATTTAATAATTTCAATGTATTTATTTTCCAAACTAATGACGCTCTATCGCCCAGATTTGCACCGGAAAAACTATAACAATCCCTGTTACGATAATGTGAGAATAGGTGAAATTGACGAATAAACCCGTCCATCCGCCATATAAGGTTTTTATTTAAAACTAGTAAAAGTGTGAGATATTAAATTTAATAGTCGATATGGTACAGAAGTCGGTTTCAACTTTGGGCGATGGGCATGGTACAGCCCACATTTTGGTGAAAATACATATTTCGGAACCTACTCTACCGATATCAACCTCATTATTTACGTAACATTCTCCTGATATTCCTATGTCACAAAAAAAAAAAAATAAAACGCAAATAAAACATCAATTAATATATCTCGAACTTTGCATGAATAGTGGTTTGGAAGTGTGCACCCTCATGACCAAAATTGTCCAAAACTAACAAAAAACACCTCAAGCCAATCGCTTAGTCAATGGTCATATAAAATTGCTTAAAATATATTCAAGAACATGTATTTAAATTATTCGGGTTGAGTTAAACTGTTGTGTGATATTTTAAGGAAATTAAATGAACAAGTTTTCCTAAAAATTTTCGTGCTTTGAAGGTTGCCAGCTGTAGAAGTATTAAATTTGCGGTTACACCTAAACTTGGGAGTTCCATATTTGTTTTTATAATGTTGATATTCAGTATTTCAATTATAAATAAATACAGACTTATTTTGACGCTTTTGAACCACTCGTAGGTTTGTGTTCTTGAATTACCTCTACAATTTTGACCTTCGTCAGTCTGGAACGACGTTCGAATCAGCTCAAAAGAAATTGTTTTGAATGTCCTTAAGCATATACAGAATTTTAAAACTCGAAAAGCTTCAACAGAAATATACCGCAGTATTACTACTCGTACTATCTCGAGTGGAGACCCAGCAAAAGAGTTCCACTGACATTCTACATAAAATTGAAGAGGAATATAATGGCCAAATATCCAAGAAAATGAAAGGGCAGCACGCAGGAAACCGCTTCTGACTAAATCTCATAGTAAAGAACTCGTAAACTTTTCCAACGCTTTTTGATCATGGACAACATATAAATGGAGGTATGTTGTTTGGAGCGATGTAATCAAAATAAATCGCATCGATCGTAATAGCCAAAGGTATGTCTGTTGATCAATGTATATTATCAAGAATTTGATCTTTGCTATTCTTCACGGGTAGTGAAGCATAGTGGAGGATCCATCATGGTGTGGGAGTTTTTTTCCTGGATGGGGCTGCTCTATATGATTGATGGAATTCTAAATAAGGAGAAATACGTCGACATGGACTAAGGACAATTTGCATGTTATATGGACACTCCAACAAAATAACTATCCAAAGCACACGGCGAAGTCAACACCAAATTTTTTTGTTGAAAATTCCATGAATGTTTTGGAGTGACCTGAAGAGAACACATCTGGGTTGATGTCAAAAAAGCTATAGGTACCAAAAATATCACAAATATGGATGTCGTTTTTGATGAAATTAGGACGGCATGGCCAGCAACACTTGTGGTGCGCTGTCAGAGTCTTATAACGTCAATTCGCAATGGATGTGAAACAGTATTAAAGTAAAAGGATTAAGCGACAAAATATGTACTAACAGAAAGTAAGCAATATTTTTTAAAAGCAGTATTTTTTGCTGATAAAAAATTTTCAGTTCTAATAAGTTGTCGCACTCAAATCGTTGATTCCACACTTTTTTGTTAAAATCTAAAAAAAAAACGGATTTTTAATTAAATTTTTTACTGTTAGAGTTTAAGTTTAATACGAACTAGTCCCTTAGTTTTTAAGGTATAGTTTTGAAATTTTGCAAACGTTATTTTCTCTTCAAGAACCTGCTCATTTGTCGGAACTGCCGATATCGGACCACTATAACATATAGCTGCCATACAAACTGAACGATCGGAATCAAGTTCTTGTGTGAAAAACTTTCACATTTGACAATTTATCTTCACAAAAGTTGGCACAGATTACTTTCTAGGGCAATAATGTAATCTCCGAAGAAATTGTTCAGATCGGATTACTATAGCATATAGCTTCCATACGAACTGAACGGGTCTATGAAATAACTCCCACGAAATAAGTCCCACCAAAAATTTCTATTTCGAAAGTGTGAGTTATTTCGTTTTTAAAAGTAGGACTTATTTCGTCAATTGGAGAGCTTCGGAGAGCTCTTCTAAACTTTCAACGAACGCTAATGGGTCTCGCCCATCGTCGTATTTCACGGACCACTTCCTTACCTGGTCGATGATGGGTGCGAATGTGACAATGTGATTCGGTTGAAGTAACCTGTTTATTGGTGGCGGCTGTAGCCGTGATGATTCCGCGAAAGTGCTCGCGGTCCCTCTGTCCTGATCTGGTGGGAAGGTTGTCTTCTGTTCGCCTTCGTCTCGCGAAGCGATCTCACTTGTTTTGTATGTAGCTTCCATTTCTAAAAATTTTTCCTCTATTTCGGAGTCTTCGGGCGCCTTGGCTACCAATGTAGTTATGCGCTTACGAATCTCCCGCGAGGTCAACTCCCAGGCTCTGTGCGAAGGAGATTAGTTGCTCCTTGGACACGTTGCCTAACCACATGAGATCTGCCATTTCCGTGCTAAACGTTTGTTTTTTTTCCGATCCGCAGGGTTCCTGCTCGGGCGCCAATTGTAACGAAGCTTTTTGCTGCCCCTGCTTCTTACAATTATAAACTGCTGAGGTATACTCCCCGTGTCCAGGGTTCGTTAAATAAATTTGTAAATATTGGGGCTCTTCTGCGAATCGTATTTTATTTCATTCAACTTATATTAATATGTAATATTTAATATATATTAATTTTTGTTACAAAATTGTCTCCTGCGTTGTACTGTCGTCGCCCGAGGACGACGCTGTCAGGGTAACGGTTCAGTGTGGCCAGTTAGGGCAATACCGTTTCCCGCTCTGTTGCGCTCCTGGGTGCTAGACGACTTGCTGCTCTGTACCACGATGATCACACTCGGCTACTTCTGCCGACGCTCGTGTAGGCTTCAATAACGCTGTACTGATATACACGTTTACGCTACTCTGCTACGCTGGAGAGGTCCTTTTTAACGATCCCGGATCACGGAAGACTGCGTTAGCGACCGCGATGTTAAAGATTGAGTTGGTCAGAGGATAAAATAACTACCAAGCTCACCCTTAACAGACGGCGTTCACAAGTTAGGGGTCGAATCGTTAGATCCGTGAACGTATCACTCGTCACGTAAAAGTCTGTATTTCGTATTATGACATACGTGATCGTAACGCTTATATACGTGACCGTAACGCTTCTATCGTAATCTGGCATGATGACATACGTGAGCTAGTATATAAACGTATTCGTTCGTTCCAACCGTCATTCGAACGCAAACTACCGGTAGTAACAGACGAATTGTTTAAAAATGTGAGTATTTGGTAAATTTTAAATTTAAAATTTTTAATGATAAATATATTTTAGGACAAATTATAATAAATTAAATCCTAAACAAAAAGATGTAATGGCGGAATTCATGTCAAGCCATCCACGCTTGGCAAAAAATGAGCTTCCAAACTCTGCGCAAGGAAGAATTGCATCCAACAAATTATGGGAGGAACTGGCGAAGCAGCTTAATGCCGTGGGGCCATCAGTTAAAGATGCTAAGTTGTGGAGGAAGGTATGTATATAATTTATATGCAATATATTTTGATTAAATATTCATTTTTTTATGATTTTTTTAGGTTTTTGCTGATCAAAAATACCAAGCAAAAAAAAAACTTTCCTTCAATAAGGCATCAAAGCAGCGAACTGGTGGAGGGCCCTATAATGAAAAGTTGATCACTGCGACGGACGAACTGCTAATTGAAGCAGCTGGACTCGAAGCTTGCGTAGAGGGCATAACAAATGTTTCTGCATTTGGAAGTAACCTAACTACGCAAGCTTCGACGTTTATCGTTAACTGTGATAGCAGTGATGAGGAGGCAAGCCCTTTCCGCAGCTTGTTACCAGGCCCAACAACTTCCACACAGTCGCAACTCGCTACAACAATAGCAACAGAAACAAGTAAGGAAGGGCTAAGTTCGGGTGTCACCGAACATTTTATACTCTCGCATGATAAGGTGATAATCGAGATTTCATTATCCGTCATTTACATACTTTTTTTATTTTGGTTCCTAATGTATATACATACTCCTATTATACAGAGAAGGCATCAGATGGATTTCAAAATAGCGTTATATTGGAAGAAGGCGTGGTTGTGAACCGATTTCGCCCATATTTCGTACATGTCATCAGGGTGTTAAAAAAATATTATAAACCGAATTTCACTGAAATCGGTCGAGTAGTTCCTGAGATATGGTTTTTGGTCCACAAGTGGGCGACGCCACGCCCATTTTCAATTTTTAAAAAAAGCCTGGGTACAGCTTCCTTCTGCCATTCCTTCCGTAAAATTGAGTGTTTCTGACGTTTTTTGTTAGTTAGTTATGACACTTTATAGGTTTTCGGTTTCCGCCACTTTGTGGGCGTGGCAGTGGGCTGATTTTGCCCATCTTCGAATTTAACCTTCTTATGGAGCCAAGAAATACGTGTACCAAGTTTCATCATGATATCTCAATTTTTGCTCAAGTTACAGCTTGCACGGACGGACGGACAGACGGACAGACAGACATTCGGATTTCAACTCTACTCGTCACCCTGATCACTTTGGTATATATAACCCTATATCTGACTCTTTTAGTTTTAGGACTTACAAACAACCGTTATGTGAACAAAACTATAATACTCTCTTTAGCAACTTTATTGCGAGAGTATAAAAAACTCCATGCACACCGAGGAGAAAAAGTAGGAGTGACGAGAAGTTGGAGTTACTTCAACAAAACATGAAGTCGCTATCGGCTTTTCAAAAACGCATAGACCAGAAGCTTGATAGGTTAGTAGCAGCACAAGAAAAAATGCTGGCACTACAGGAGAAGCTGGTTGCTATTAAGTTGGAAAAGCACCGCATCCAACAATCATCACGGGAATTAGACCACGAGATAAAAAAATTGGAGCTCGAAACCTTACGAAGGAATTTATTATAAAACTTGGTACATGGATGTAAATATTTTTAGTTTTAAGCATTTAATGAATTTTTTAATTTAATAGAGCTTTATTTTTTTTTGAATTTTATTTATTTAGTATTTAAGAAATGTGATAAAACCAACAAACGTGATGAAACGACTAATAAAAATAATGAGTTTATATGAACAAAATTTTTGTATTTCAGTTTAGAAGGGGAAAAAAATTTACAAGGGTAAATACATAAACATTTTCATCTTCAATTTATTAAAGAGTGCATTAGGGATCAATAAATATTGTTTGGCCGATTGCGGTGAGGCGGTTCGTCACCCCAGTGTCGATATCCGCCATTCTGAGGATCATAATTTATTTTAAATTTTATGCAGATGTTGTGTAATGCTGCACAAACGTTAGCAAATCTCGCCACTTTTGTCGGATGGTACCTTCCTCTGTTGCTATATCCTAAAATTCTCCAGCGTCCTTTTATAATTCCGATAGTTCGTTCGACGATACATCTTGCCTTGGAATGTATTTCATTGAACATAGCTTCACTTGCCCCCTCCGAAGCGTTTCTGTAAGGATTTATGCACCATGGTTCCAATGGGTAGCCAGAATCCCCTGTTAAAATATAAATAAAATCAATGTGGTAAAAAGAACAAAATGAAAATATACCTAAAAGCCATGAATTTTCATTCCTGTTGTGCTGAAATCGTTCTTTCAAAACTCTTCGCTGGTCCGAGTGTTTCAAAACAAATGAGTCGTGGGCTGCACCACCGTATTGACAGTTAATAGCCAAAATTTTCTATAAACCGTATAAATTTTGGGCACAACTTCGTTTCCATTTCTTTAAGTACATGGGATGTCAGCTTCGAAACAGTGCTTTGACAAATCCCGATTAAATAGTCACTCCTACACTGTGCTAGTATCCACCGCTAGCCAAATGTGAGAGCGTTGATGCTAATTGTAGCACTGGAGGCACTGCTCTGACGTCAGATTGCGTTAAACATATATTATTTAGGACATATTCAAAAGCTTCTTTAGTTAGACGAAATCGTTTTAAAAATCTGCAAAGAAAACTTCGTTAATAAGGATTCATGATTTATTTTTTATATACCTACGCTGTGTTCGGCAGTGCCAAAGGATTGCTCCGATCTCTTAGTTGCCTCCGCACTATTTTTTCATCCCCATCACTCTCGCTAGAGCTCAAATAAAAAAACAAAATCGGATCCATCTTGATATTCAACCATTTGATGTTTAAACTAACAAATTTATTAAATATTTTGCGACAGTTCCATATCTATTGTGGCCTAAAAATATGATCCAAAGCAATGTGGAATTTAAAAACTATTGTGAATTGAAAACACATTACGATCCGTTCGCTATCGTATGTCATAATGCCAATCACCGCATACGATTGACGTATCACGTAATTTTCTTTCGTACGTTTGCCGATCCGTGCACGGATGTAACGATTCGACCCGAGGGTACCAAGACTAGCCAGAGGATAAACTCACTGCGTAGTCTGATGCCAAACGTGCGTACGCTCTTACAGTCCCGTGCTGACTCACTGATCATCAGCCATCTAACTCCCCACCAAGCCTGTGCTGCGTGCTAACACATTCGCAACATGTTGCGTTGGGATGGCGTGTGTTGCTGGGACTGCGTATGTTGCTGGCGGTGGCGTGGTTTTACCGCTGCGTATGCATGCTTGTTGTTGTTTCGTCTGCTTGTCTGATTTCTCCGTCTCCGTGGTTATCCCGTTGAATTGTTTGCGTGGCGTGTTTTTACCGCTGCGTATGCATTCTTGTTGTCATTTCATCTGCATGTCTTGTTTCTTAATCTTCTTGTGTTCGTAGAAGTAGAAATTGCATTGTTAATTTACAATGGTTATTTAAAAAAAGTAAAAAAAAAAATATTGCTAACTTACAATAGTGATTTGATATAAAAAAACAAAATCTAAGATTTACGCCTAAAAGTATATACACATACGTAGTTACAATGGTCATTTGGCTTAAAAAAAGAAAAATTCTAAGATTTACACCTATAAGTATATGTATATTTTATATCTTATATCGTTTTTTTTTGTTTTTTTAGACACTTATGTAAATTTAATTTTTTGTTTTTCTTTGTTCAATATTTTTTTTTCAAAAATTTGTTTCTCTTTTTTCTCATATCAATTCATTTTTATTTATTTTTATATATATATGCTTTAAAAATGTTTAATATCAGTGTTTAAAAAACTGCAGCAAGTTTCATTTCATGTGATTTTACTTCTGCTTTTGCTTCTGAAGAAAACAGAAGTCGCAGTCGAAGCAAAAGCAGAAAACGATCGCCGACGAAAAGCGAATCAGCAGCAGCAGACGCCGTGTAAAAAGTTTTGATTTTGCTTTGCTGCTGCTTTCGATTCTGCAAGTCGCTACATGTCGCAGTCGAGACTGCTGTCGAGATTTACTTTGCTGCTTATGCTGTTTGTTGCTACCCCTGTATTCTAATAAATTAAACAGTTTAACAATTTGTTTTTTTTTTAAATTCATTTTTTTCATAAAATACAATATTATTCAAAATAATCTTTAAAAATCCTCGTCACCTTAAAATAGAGATAAGTTATCAATCGCTGAGTCCAGAAAGCTTGGATTCAATTTGACTAGCAGTATATTCTTTAGTACTTCCTGACTTAGTCGATTTCGGTGATCAGTAAGTACAAGTCTTAATGTCGAAAATGCTCGTTCAATCGTCACCTGTTAGAAAAAATTTGTATTTATGAAACTGTGAACATTAGTTTATTAAAACATTTGTATATACTTATGTACCCGAGTTGGTTGTACAGCAAAGCAAACATTACTTAGTGCATTCAACTCCTGGTCAGTGCACTGTTTTCCTTTCCAAAATGTGAGAACGTCTGCATCGATTCTTTGGAAAGGAAGTTGAAGATTGTTAATCTTTGAGTAGACGTCGCATGTACTACTGACTTCCGTTTGGATCCCTTGCCCTAAGTAAGCGTTTAACAATTCATCTTCTTCATCAAAAGAATGGTTCACAGATTGATGTGAGCCCGAATTTGGTCTTGAGCATAACTGTCCAGTAGAATTTATGTCATTTATTCTGTCCCATATTGATTTTAAATGATTCACTGCATCATTTTTTTGTTGTGGTGTTAGTGTATGTTGGAAACGAGGATCCAAAAACAAACACGAAATGAGAAATTTATTGTTTAATAATATTTTCGATCGCCTTTCTATAGAGCTCAGAATCTTTTCTCCAATCGTTCTTGTCATATCGTGAGTTGCATCATTTACAATTTTTCTGTGCAAATTTTTAATTTTTGCTCTTCTTCATATTTTTTATTGTTTTCTGCAATGGACTGAAAATTAAGCAATAGTATTCAATAAAATCCCACAACGATGCATCCACTTCAAAATTGTCTTCTTCGATTTTGTTTTCAGTTGACTCAATTTCAGTTAATTCATCTTTAGCCACTAACAAATCCTTCAGCATCGTGTAGGTGGATCCCCATCTGGTCGGACAATCTAGTTGCGGCATTTTTAGCTGTTTCAGCTCCAATATTTCGCGAAATCCATTTGAAGGTTTTCTTATAAATTTCGTCATGTTGTGACAATTAAATTGGTATTTCAACATACCCAACGATTTGGTAACATCGAGAGCAACCAGTTGAGTTGTATGTGCAGCACAACGACAAACTTGAATATTCCCTATTAACACGTTTGGCACTTTTTCAATATTTTCAATTATTTTTAAATATTCATCGTTTGAACAATTTCATTGTCCTCGCCAAGATTTTCATCGAAAACAAATGATAATATATTTGTTGTCTTAAGCATGTTGGCACTATTGTCAGATGTATTTGACACTATTTGGCTTAAGTTTATATTATATTTATTTAGTACTTTTAGCACTTCAGCGGCGAGATTTTTGGCTGTGCTCGATCCAACACCTTTAAGCTCTACCATGCCCAATATAAGGGATTTTATTTGAACTGAACTAATATACTGAGTACTTATGCCAAAAATGTTTCTTGCCAGCCGCGTGGCACTGTCTATTTTTAGAGACAATAATTTATTTGCCACTTCAGTGGTTATATGCACTTTTACATTGTTTGTCACTGTTTGCAAAGTTTTTTTGCAGTTTGATGCATTTAACTTAATTTTTTTCCGTCAGCGGCTTTAAGTCCGTCACGGATTGGGTCAACGATATTTCGCATATTTTCCGAATTTAAGTCATTGAAAGGAATGCTGGCTTCTGTCACCAATCCAATCTATAACCTCAGCAGTTGTTTTTTATTCACCTCATTTTTTTTTCTAATAGTTTTTTTTAATTTTATGGAGGAATTTGACGGCGACGACATTTCTGACTGTTCAACACTTGCTTAAATGCTGCAAGTGTTGAACAGTCAGAAATGTCGTCGCCGTTTATTTTGTGTAAATTAAGTAAATGAGTTTTTAAATTTTAAAGTCTATTAACAACATCAACATTATTCTCGAAATTCATCCAAATATCCCTTTGCGCCATAGTTAAACAATTAAGCTCCTGTATCGATCTCGCTTCAATTGACACTGATGCACAAGAAACAAGAATCAAACAGTATACGTAGAAAAATTCAGACCCGACAGTAGTCTCGACAGTAGACGTGACTTGCAGAATCGAAATTTTCAAACGGCGACTGCTGCTGCTGGCGACTTGCAAAAGTCGAGCAGTTGCTGCTGCTTCGACTTTCGTTGCTTAGCGAAAGTAGCAACAAAGCAAAATCAAAACTTTTTACGCGGCGTCTGCTGCTGCTGATTCGCTTTTCGTCGGCGATCGTTTTCTGCTTTTGCTTCGACTGCGACTTCTGTTTTCTTCAGAAGCAAAAGCAGAAGTAACTGTTCATTTTAAGAAGTCGCTCGCAGTCGAAGCAGTGAAAAGCAAAAATATAGCGACTTCTGCTACTTCGACTGCAATTTTTTAAACACTGTTTAATATAACTTAAATTTAGTTATAAAATTTGGAAAAAAATTTCCCCTTAGGGTCCATTAATTGCCGTGGTTGTTGCTGTGGCCTTTGCTGTAATGTGGACGCCACACCGGTACATGACCACTTTGTACTTGGCGGTATTAAATTTTAGCCGGTGCTTCCCTATGCCGTCTGAGAGGTTCCTGAGGCCTCTGCGGATTCTATCCGCGATTTCCGGGAAGGCCATCAGTGCTGTTCAGTTTATTTCGGCGATGGAAATTTTTATACCTTCAGGTGGCAGCTCCACTTCCGCAGATGGTGGTGGTGGTATTACAACGTTGGGCGCGGGTGTGGTTTGGTGGCGTCTGAAGGTGGCCAATATTTGGGCTCGCTTTTCAGCTGCCAGCTTCGCTGTGAAGGGTTCGGAGATGCATCTGAGCGCCCCTTTGCCTCGTCCGACGTATCGCATGACCCGCTCTATTGTCTCCAACACGTAGATATCGCAGTCATTCGTGTTTTCTTGCTGGGGTACGTCTAGCAGCAGTTCCCGATACTCGAAGTCTCCTTCTCCTCCTCTTTCCTTGTACTCCCACTGGAGGAATTCGCGCCAGGCCGTGGTTGCGTGGGTGACCTTACCCCTCATCCAGGAATCTGCTGCCCATATCTGGTGGGGGTGATAGCAGACTGTGTCCGTGACGTGGTGCGTGAGCTCGCGGTTGGATAGGGCGAGGAGGTACCAGTGATGCGCGGCGTTGTGTGGCGCTAGGACACCCTCTGTCCAAATATATCAACGTTGCGAATCCAGCGGTGAATGTGGTGGAAGTTTTCATCGCGTCTTCCTGGCTGGTTCAGCTGCCAGACAACAAATGGGCTAAGAACTGTACCTTTCGGGCCAAATTCAGCTTCCAAATGCTTCGCATACGCATCGATGACCGTGGCTGTAAGCCACGATCCGTCCTCCAGGGATTGTAAGTCTGCTTGGTATAGGCAGACTCCATTTGGCCCCGCTGGGAAGGTAAGTTTCGCCTTCTCGTTCACCGGTACCGTATCTTCATTTTCGGACGAGAGTTCGATCACCGGCGATCTCCATGGGACGGTGGCATCGTCAGAGGTAGACGCTTCGCTGCTACTGATCCTGCCGACTAAGCATGGCACCGCCGCCAGGTTGGTTCTTTGCGACGCTGCAGTGCAAGAAGCTTGGCGCGTCGTGCTTACGTGCGCTGCGATAGAGCACCTCATGGTAGTCTGCGCCGTACAAGCCTTTCCGGAAACTGCCGTGGCGTTCTGGTCGGTGGTGTGCGCAGTGGTGGCGGCGTTGACCTGTTGCGATGTGGCGGCGTCGGGTACGTTGGCCGTGCAAGCGTTGGTTCCGTGGCTCGCTGTTGCTACCCCTGTGCGTCATGATTAAAATTTTTTTCTCATTTTTAAATTTTTCACTTTAATTTTTTTTTAACTGCTGCGGAAGTTTATACAACTTCAATTCGCTGATGTACACTGTTTTCTCCTTGTCACCGCCGATCTTTCGAACATGTACGATCACTGGTGAAATGTATCTTAGGATTTTATAGGGACCATCGTACTTCGGGGCTAACTTTGCGTCGAAACCATCTGCGGCTTTAGAGAGATGATGTTCCTTCACCAGAACCAGCTCTCTGATCGCGGGGGTTTATTTTCTACGCCTCAGATTATAATGGCGTGGATGCTCTCTCCATGTTTTGTCGAACGATTCTGAAGGCTTCCTACACCCTGTTGTACTTTTCTTCAGCCGTCGTGGGTATCATACCTGTGACGATATTAACTTCGTCGAAAAGGGCCTTTGGCAGTAGCGGTACACGTCCTTGTACGAAGAATGCCGGACTATACCCTGTGGAGGCCGAGATGCTGGAATTTACTGCCAGCGCGATCTCTGAGAGAAAATCGTCCCATTGCTGGTGTCGTGATTTGTTGAGTTGTGCAATAATTCGCTTGATCGTGCGGTTTACTCTTTCCGTGGGATTTTCTTGAGGTGTATAAGGTGCCGTGAATTGCTGGCGTACTCCTAATTCCTGTAGATAGTGTTGCCATAACGTAGTCGTAAATTGAACACCATTGTCCGAAATAAGGATCTTCGGAACACCAAATCTTGCGAGGATTCTCTCCCTAAATGCGCAACGAAGTCCTTCAGTTGTAGCGCGCCTCATGGGGACTAATTCAACCCATTTGCTGAAGCGGTCGAAAAACACCAGTAGCATTGTATTGCCATGGGTTGATCGCGGTAAGGGTCCGATGAAGTCGGTGCAAACTGTGGCAAACGGTTCTTGTGCCACCTGTGAGAGCATCTTCCCTGCTGGTCTCTGCTGTCCTTCCTTGTATTTCTGCCAGGACTCACACTGGCGTACGTACTGGCTAATGCTGCGGTAAATTCCTGGCCAATAATATCGGTTGGCGACTCGGGCGACTGTCCGGCGTATGCCCATGGCGCTAGGAATATCGTGGTTCTCTTGCAACACTCTTATGCGGAGGGGTTTAGGCACATGGTACAGCCTCTTCATCCTGAGTACTACACGGAATGTGGCGATAAAGTTGGCCATCCTTTTCCATGTAATCCGCGTACTTCTCTGGGTTTGCGCGAACTTCTTCTACTCGCTTTCGCCACCATTTGCATTGTGGAGCCATCGTCGCCGCTTGCCTTATGGTCTCTAGCGGCTGTCGGGACAGTGCGTCTGCTACTTGGTTGAGTTTCCCTTTACGATATTCGATGTGGAAGGTATGCTGTTGTAATTATAAAGCCCGTTGTGCTATACGACAGGAAGGGCTCTCTATGGAATTCAGCCACTTCAGTGACATATGATAGGTTATCACCTTGAATCGATATCCTTCTAGGTAGGGTCTCATTTTCCGAATTCCCCAGACTATGGCGAGGTACTCCTTTTCGGTAGCTGAATAGTTTTTCTCTGCCTAATTTAATTTTCGGCTGGCGTAGTCTATTACGCGTTCGCCTCCTTCCACATTCTGTGTCAGTACAGCTCCAAGGCCGATGTTGCTGGCGTCTGTCTGCAAAGTGAATGCCTGGCTGAAATCCGGACATGCCAGGACGGGGGCTTCCGTTAACTTTTGTTTGATGCTTTCAAATGCTGATTGTTGCTCAGATCCCCATTTCCAGTGTTTCCCTTTCTTCAAGAGAGCTGTGAGCGGCTGGCTCATGGTCGCAAAGTCGGGCACAAAGCGGCGATACCAGGAGGCTATGCCAAGACACTGACGTACTTCTTTCACGTTTGTTGGGGGCTTCAGCTCCTGGATTGCTGTAACTTTCTCGGGGTCGGTGTGGATGCCTCTGTCACTGATCACGTGACCTAAATATCGGAGTTCCTTCTTGAAAAACTCGCACTTTTCAGGTTTAATTCGAAGATTGTTCTGCTGTAGTCTCTGCAGTACCTTTCGTAAATTCTGTATATGTTTCTCGAATGTAGAGCCTATGACGATTATGTCGTCAAGGTAAGCGAAGGCGTGTGGTTCCATCTTAAGGCCTATGACCTGGTCGAGTACTCTCTGGAACGTCGCTGGTGCCGAATGTAAGCCGAATGACATCACGCGCCATTGAAACAGGCCACGTCTAGGTACGGTAAAGGCTGTATATGGGCGGCTGCCTTGCTCCAAAGGTATCTGCCAATAGCCGTTCTTGAGATGCAGACTACTAATGTACCTTGCTCTTCGTAACTTGTCAAGTATGTGATGTATCCTAGGTAAGGGGTATGCGTCGGGTACAGATCGGTTGTTGAGTTGCCGATAATCCACGCATAAACGCCACTTACCGTTCTTCTTCCGTGCCAATACAATCGGCGCGCTGTGTGGGCTATGAAACGGCTCAATACATCCCTTCGACATCAGCTCGTCGATTTTGGCGTTTATAATCCATCGCTGGGTTCTTTGGAAAATATCGTTGCTTGATAGGCCGGTTGTCGGTCATAGTGATTTTATGTTCCGCCACGGTCGCCGTTCCACTCTTTCTCTTTCGAATTTTCGAAGTTCCTCGTCTAAGAAGTCACGTATACGAGCAGCTTCGTTTCTCTGGTTGTCGGTCGATGAAGTCTTGAGTCGATTGACCCTCCTGCACTCAAGCTTTCGTCTTCTTTTCTTCTTCATCCTGCGCTTTAGCAGGCGTGTGTCTGGCGTAGTAAGGGTCACGTTGCTTACGGCCTCGGATGACATGGTGCGGGGATGACATGGTGATTGCTGTGCCACTGACGCTTTCAGCACTACCTGGTGACCTCCGCAGGATACTATAGCTCCCTTATTCCCCAGTGTATCCAATCCGAGTATGACGTCATCAATCGCTCGGGGCATCACGTGTAACACTGCCTTTGGCAATGTCTGTCCGAGTTGAATGTTGGTCTCCACGGCGTCGAAAATCTTGCTGGTGGTGCCATCGGCCATTTGTATTTCGATAGCGACGGCCACCTTCTTACCGTTCCCGGTTGCGTCCATATGTTCTGCAACTCGTGGTAATATGAAACGTTTCGAAGCGCCGGCGTCAATGACGGCTTCCGCCGGTTTTCCGCTAAGAGCGATTAGGGCGTATAGCCGGCCGCGTTCCTGATGCATAATTATTGGTCGTTCGGGGCTGAATTCCGTGGGTCCGCCGCGCCTTGTCTTTGGCGAAACCCTTGGGCGTTTCCCTGTTGTTAATGACAACCATCTTTCGTTAGCACATCTGCACGGCCACACTCCCTGCAACATAACTTCTTGGGATTACGGCATCTCCTAGCATAGTGACCTTCCTGACCACATCTGAAGCATATATTTCCTGGGTTAAAGGTTCTACTCGTTGATGGTTGCTGGCGAAGCGCATCTACCGCTCCGTGATGTTGTGGTGGAGGTGGTAACGGCCTACCTGCATTTCTCACCTCGTGGTCACATATGATGTGTCTCGTCATCTCGCGTCGAGGTGGCTTGAAAGTTGTCCAACTCTTCCAATTAGAGTAAGAGCCCGTGACATCCAGACCTTCGTCATTTTATAAAAGCTAAAAGTTTGTTGAAGTATGATTTGAACATAGGTAAGAACAATGGCAAAATGTGAAATTCAAGTCATCGTGGCTTTGGGAGGTAGCGGGTGGGACAGGTGCTTAAAATAACAGTCAACTTTCGTTATTTTATAAAGCGTAATTTCTTAATATGTCATTCGGCATAACATTACAAAACATCTTATTCATTGCCAGACACTTTTTATGGTGGCAATCCCTTGCCAAACACCCTAAAACTGTTATTTGGGTGACTATTAGAAGATGTTTTCTCAGTTGCCAGACAGTTTCGACAGTTCCTACCTGGCCCAGATAAACATATTGGGTCCCTATTCAAGGGTATATGTGCGAGCGCGAGGCAATATACAGTCGTATAGGTGCGAGTGAGATAGCGCGTTAGGAGCGATCGAATGTTATTGTGTAATTATTTACGACTTAATATAGGGTGATTTTTTAAGAGCTTGATAACTTTTTTAAAAAAAAAAAACGCATAAAATTTGCAAAATCTCATCGGTTCTTTATTTGAAACGTTAGATTGGTTCATGACATTTACTTTTTGAAGATAATTTCATTTAAATGTTGACCGCGGCTGCGTCTTAGGTGGTCCATTCGGAAAGTCCAATTTTGGGCAACTTTTTCGAGCATTTCGGCCGGAATAGCCCGAATTTCTTCGGAAATGTTGTCTTCCAAAGCTGGAATAGTTGCTGGCTTATTTCTGTAGACTTTAGACTTGACGTAGCCCCACAAAAAATAGTCTAAAGGCGTTAAATCGCATGATCTTGGTGGCCAACTTACGGGTCCATTTCTTGAGATGAATTGTTGTCCGAAGTTTTCCCTCAAAATGGCCATAGAATCGCGAGCTGTGTGGCATGTAGCGCCATCTTGTTGAAACCACATGTCAACCAAGTTCAGTTCTTCCATTTTTGGCAACAAAAGTTTGTTAGCATCGAACGATAGCGATCGCCATTCACCGTAACGTTGCGTCCAACAGCATCTTTGAAAAAATACGGTCCAATGATTCCACCAGCGTACAAACCACACCAAACAGTGCATTTTTCGGGATGCATGGGCAGTTCTTGAACGGCTTCTGGTTGCTCTTCACCCCAAATGCGGCAATTTTGCTTATTTACGTAGCCATTCAACCAGAAATGAGCCTCATCGCTGAACAAAATTAAAGCGCGAAACACATTTCGAACCGAACACTGATTTTGGTAATAAAATTCAATGATTTGCAAGCGTTGCTCGTTAGTAAGTCTATTCATGATGAAATGTCAAAGCATACTGAGCATCTTTCTCTTTGACACCATGTCTGAAATCCCACGTGATCTGTCAAATACTAATGCATGAAAATCCTAACCTCAAAAAAATCACCCGTTATTTAAATAAAAGTTTAACCTCTTGGTAAATTACTAAATTATGTGTAAAATTAATACGAAATTAGACTTCTCATTCAAATTTGATTGCATAGCTAATACATATGTAAAAGGAATGAAAATATTTCTTTTGTAATTACGATATATAGGTTATAGAAATTATTTATCATATCTAATCAATAGAAATATTTGTTTATATTTTCGAAGAAGCGAATTTATTTGTTTTGAAATTTACAAAATTATAAACTTTCTTCATAGCATTAATCATTAATATTAATTTCGTAATTTTCTTCATACTCTTCATCACTGCTGCACCATATTTCTTCTGGCTCATTGTCAGTGTCATCTTCTTCGTTAGTTTCTGTAAAAAAGTTACACAATTATGAACAGCAAAAATTTATGTATAATAATTTGAAGTAATACATACCTGATATAGTTTGCAGTGCATCACTGACAAAATTCGGTAACTGATCGCCTTCAAACCATTTAAAATTGTATTGGCTGTTAACTTGTACCCAACCACTGCTTGCTGGTTCATGTATTGTTGGAATTTTCTTATGAGCATTAATCCAAATGATGGATATATAATTAGCACGTCGAAATTGTTAGAATAGCTCTGATTTGCAGGGTGGCAGACTGTTCCCGTCAAAATTGCGAATTTTTTTTCGCTGAAACGCTTCATTAACATCGCAGACCGTATAATTATTAATAAACAATTGAAGACGGGCAGCATCAACATAAATTATCGTACCAACATTATATATATCACATATGAACTGCTGTATTATGTCAAAAGTGCTTTGTATTTCACTATTATGTTCAAATAATTGAGTGTCGCCGAATTTTATAAATGCCTTTTGATATTTTTCTGTAGTAATTAATATTTTGTACGGTCTTAATTTTCCTTTTCGAAAAAAAGCTGGGTTATAATCACATCCTGTGATTGCATGAAACCCAGGTAAGCTTTTGCAAATGACCAAGCATGATAGCAGCAATATCGGTATCGATAGTTCTGATAACTACGAGGTGTGTTCAAAAAGTATCGGGAATTTTGTGTTTTTTCAAAAATTATTTATTTATTCATGAATATCTATTTTGTCCCCTTCAAAGTAATCCCCATGAGATATTATACACTTATGCCAACGGTTTTTCCAATCTTCGAAGCACTTCAAAAAATCATTTTTTTATCTTCTTCAGCTCCTCCTTCGATGCCGTCTTTATCTCGTCGTCCTTTCATGGGCCTCTTCAGTTTATTGAACAAGAAAAAGTCACAGGGGGCCAGATCTGGGGAATACGGTGGCTGCGGCATCATTAGTGTGTTGTTTTTGGCCAAAAAGTCGCGCACAAGCAACGATGTGTGAGTAGGGGCGTTATCGTGGTGCAAAAGCCAATTTTTGTTCTTCTACAAATCCGGGCGTTTCTGGCGGATTGCTTCGCGCAAATTGCGCATAACTTGCAGGTAATATTCCTTATTGACCGTTCTTCCCTGTGGCAAGAACTCATCATGCACTACGCCCCTGCAATCGAAGAAAACTGTCAGTTACGATTCGCGATACTTTTTGAACACACCTCGTACATTGCCATCCATTTAAACACGCAGATATTGTGATATAGGTAGGCTGAAATGCCTGAAAGCCACTGCGTATACGCGACATGCAATTTGTATGCCTAAAAACTGGTAGAGGGAACGGTATAGGCTGATAATGGTAAATGTCAAACAAAAAATTGAGCCAGTGTAGGTAGAAAAAACAAAAAAATTATGCCCGGACGAAGGCGAGTTGCGTCAAAGTGAAGCCTAACAACCCACACAAACACTTCAATCAGTCGATGAGTGAAAATGAAAATTGCAAAGCAAAATTTCTCATACAATCTATACACACTCACACTTACATACTATTGTTTGCTGTAATACCTTTTTCTGTTATTGTGTGGCAACTATACTTCTCTCCGTGTTTATTTTATAACGCATAACACCAACTCCAGTTGCAGTATCTTTGCAAATGGTTTTACTGTCCAGCGGGCTCAAATGCAGAAAAATACTCATACATCCTAACGTTTGTTACACTCATTTGGATAAAAACTTGCCGAGTGGTATTTTATTCTTCTCATATCAAGCAGTATAGTGGTTTGCTGAGCCCCCAATTTCAGCCATATAGAACTACCAGGGCTATACCACAATTTTGTTTGGCAAAATTTGCTGCCACCAATATTTATTAGTGCCAATTCGGTTTTGAGTATTGTGGATATTGTGGCGGCGTTTGTTTGCAATTGAAGAGAGAAAAATGAAGAAGGAGTATATTTGAAAGTTCCTTATCCGTATAGACAAAAAGCCAGGAAATACATTTTTCACAAGTTTTTCTTGAAAAGAATTGTTCACCAGCAAAATAATTTGTCATATAGAGCAAACAACATTCTTCTTCCATTGGCCAAAGCAAGCTAATGGTGGGCAATCACATCCGTTTAGCCAAAGTGCGTAATTGGCATTAATACAATGCCAATCAGAATTTGACCCACCTTAAATGTGATCTCCATCTTTTGCCTTCAAAGATTCTTGAGAAACCAGAAAAATTGAACTGGGTTTTCTAAGAAAATTCACTGTAGACAGTCTAAAAACGTATGTCCCTTATTTTTATAGGAATTGGGACTTCTAATTTCGATACAACTGGTACTCTGGTTTCAGGTTCCACTCTGTTTTAAGCTTTAGCCTCGTTTGGAGCACGTTTAGTTATTTAAGTAATTTGTTTATCTACCTTCTAATATCTTGTGTTGAGTCAAAGTATATAGTATGGATCAAATCCATCTTCAGCCCGTTCATACACAATTCTAAGAGTTTTTTTTTTTTTATAGTAGGAGGAAGCATCGAAAGCCGGAGTGCGGGACTTTAATCCGCTAAACCTAAACTACTCCCACCTTATGTGTCTCTCCCACGGGACCACTGGACAAAGTATTACTTCATGGGAGAGAAGAAGACGTTTAAGTCTCCTCTATTGCACGGACTGACTGACGCCTAAACTGTTCTAAATGTCTCAATTTTGTCATAATTTGATTTGCCGCTTCACTGACAGCTTTCCACTTTACAGAGGACTCGCACATAAGTGCTGTCAAATTTTCCACCGTGATACTACCTCCAAGGGTGGTTTTCAGCTTTTCCCTTATGCTTGAAAACCGAGGGCAATAAAAGAACACGTGTTCAGAGTCTTCTCTACACTCTGAACACGTCGGACAGTATGGACTAAAGTCATGACTATATTTTAAAAGGTAGCTTCTGAAGCAACCATGCCCACTGAGAATTTGTGTAAGGTGGTAATCCAGGTTTCCATGTTTCCTACCTATCCACGAGTGTATGTCCGAAATCAGTCGGTAGGTCCACCGTCCTTTGCATGAAGTTTGCCACCGCTGCTGCCACATTGCAATGCTTTTTATTCTCTTCTTCTTCTTCTTCTTCTTCTCTTTTTGCTGTGGTAGACGTCTCTGATAAGTTATATATTCGCGCGAATTCATTTCCCTGGATGTCAATCGGTGCCATACTGGCTAATACCTCAGCAGCGTCATTTGAAATGGTTCGGAAAGCACTTATCACTCGTATTGCTGAAAGCCTATGCACTGTGTTAATTGATCTGGCATATGATTTTGTTTCTAGCGCCTGTATCCATATTGGAGCCGCATACAGGATCACTGAACTTATTGCCTTGGCTATTAAACATCGTCGGCTGGAACGCACACAGCCTTTATTAGCCATCATTCTAGATAACGCATTATATATTTTATTCACTTTACGTGTCGCATTCTCCAAGTGTTCCTTGAACTTGAGCCTTGAGTCCACTATTACCCCAAGATACTTCAGCTGCGGCTGTGAAGTAATCTCACATTCTCCTATGGTTAACGATATGTTCTCTTCAATTTTCCTTGAGCTTATGAGCAAGACTTCTATTTTCTGCTCAGCCAGCTCTAGACTCATGGTAGTAAACCATCGGCGCAAGCCATTTATGCTATCATTGCATTTGACCCGGAGGTCATCCAGATGTTTGGCTACAGCTACCGCTATGAGGTCATCCGCATATGCGATTGTTTTCACATTTTTTGGTTGCGGTATTCTTAACACCCCGTCGTACATCAGGTTCCATAGCAGCGGGCCTAAAACCGAGCCTTGCGGTATTCCACTGGAGATAGTGTAGCTCTGAGTGCCCTCGTCCGTCTCGAATAGCAATCTCCTATTTTGAAAGTAACTCATTATAATATTTATCAGATAATGAGGAGCGTGTATATCGGGCAGAGCTGTTATTATATTTGCCCATTTTGCGGAGTTGAACGCATTCTTCACATCCAGGGTTATTAGCGCGCAGTATTTTTTTGTGCCACCTTTCCATCTTTTTCCACTTATTGCACATTTCGCAGTGTCAACTACTTCCCTTAGTGCATCAATAGTGGACCTCTTTTTAATAAAGCCGTATTGTCTCTCTGATAATCCGCCGGCTTTTTGGATTGCTAACTCCAAGCGGTTTCTTACAATGCTTTTGTACACTTTTCCAATTGTGTCGAGCATGCAAAGATGTCGATAAGATGAAGGTTCTTCTGGTGGCTTTTTTGGCTTTGGCAGTAGAACCAGACGCTGTATCTTCCACGGATCGGGGAATACCTCTTCTAATATACACGCATTGTACATGTTAACAAATGAACTGGGCTTAGGGTTATGGCTTCTTTAAGGGCTCTATTTGGTATACCATCTATTCCTGGCGCTTTGGAGTTTTTGATCTTTTTCGCAATAGCCAATAATTCGTCTTCTGTGACTAGTAGGGGTGGCTCCGTAGCTTCGTTTCGTCTAATATAGGAAAATGGGGCATGTGTCGGGAATAATGCTTCGACAACGTTTTTCATAAATAACGCATTCTTGGGTTGCTGCGACTTATTTTTGAACTTTGACATACAAATTTTGTATGCCGTTCCCCAGGGGTCTATGTTGGCTTCTTCACAGAGCTTTTCGAAACAGGATCTCTTACTACGGATAATGGCTGTTTTCAGGAGCTTTTTTTGGCATTTAAATGCTTCTCTGAGGCTGAATTCGTTATCACTTCCCAGGTTACGCTGTAGGCGGCGTCTAGCTGAGTGACAGAGCTTCCTCAGCGTGGCAATTTCGTCGTTCCACCAGTATACCGGCTTTCGATTGTTATAGTATCTCGCACAGCGGATACTAAGTGGGCTGCGTTTTCGCCTGATGCATTTACCGTACTCCAGACGCTCTGGAAAACGTCGGTTTCAAATTCCTTTTGACGCCAACTTCGTTTTCGAGAGGTATTTCTCGGACAGCGTTCCGTTTCCTGGGAGAACGAAACTTCAGCAATTATCGCCATATGGTCACTATTTGTGTACATATCTGACACCTTCCACTTAGTATGCCTGCTAAGTGCGTCGTTAGCAAACATTAAGTCTATTATTGAACCTTTATTCCCCTTTTGAAAGGTATTTTGTGTGCCGCTGTTTAAAATTGTAAGGTTTGTTTGACTCAAGAATTCTAGAATGAGGCGACCACGATGATTAGTAATTCTGCTACCCCAAGCAGTAGACCATGCGTTAAAATCTCCCGCTATTATTATTGGCGATTTGCTTCTGATTTCTAGAGAGACAATTCTAAGAGTAATAAGTACCGAATAGTAGTTGATATATACTATTCAAGCCTATTGCGTTAACAATGTTTAAAAACAACTAAGAGACCAAGTTTTCTTGCAAGAGCCGTGTAATTAATTTTGTTAACATTTCCAGCAAGCAAGGCCAATATTCCGGCACCATGATAAGAAAAGCGGTACATCTGACAACTTATTACTGAAGTGTTCAAAATTGGAAGACATGATTGTTCCATCTGAACCGCAGAGTTGGATTCTTGATTAATTTAAAAATATCCAAGCCTCTTTCATCCCTGCACAAAGCCCGGATGAAAGAGGATTGGATATTTTTAAGTTAATCAAGAATCCAACTCTGCGGTTCAGATGGAACAATCATGTCTTCCAATTTTGAACACTTCAGTAATAAGTTGTCAGTTTAGTCCTTTTGTTCTTCACGCACTTTTTTCAATAGTGGGTTTTCGGCAAGTTGACGGGTGGTTATTGAAGGCGCCGTCAAACATTTCGCGTACTGATTTTGACTTCATTCAGATCTTGAACTTCGTTCTAATTGCGAACGATTCTAAAAAATCAAATGGTACCTACAGTGGCGTGCACAAATGAGTACATAATTCATTTCTTTACTTTTCTGAACGATAAAATAAGTAATAACAAAGAAAATAAAAACAAATATTTTTCCGTTTATTCGTTGTTCCATTCTAAATAAAACAACAAAAAATTCAAAACATAAAGCAACAAATTCATAGAGATAAAAAACCATAACAAAAATAACTCGCATGTACTCAATTTTGCACTTTTGTATGTACTCAGTATAAAACCAGTTTATACCGTTAGTTTTGAATTGTTTGCTATCGTCTACGACCAGCAATGCAAATTTATGTGTAAAAACGTGTGATTAGTAATAAATAAAGTGTTATATCAAGTGTACCGCAATAATATTCTGTATTTAAAAAAAATGAAAAAGTTATCGCGTGATGTGGAGAATAATGTAGTTTCCTTAACAAATAATGGTGCTTCATCTCGGGAAATAGCCAAGGAGTTAAATATTAGTCAATCTGTGGTCATTCGGGTTCAAAAAAGACGACATGCTGCTCCCAAAGAGCAAACCAAAGGCCGCCACAAACTGTTGACCGACGCGGATGCACGTCTTATGATGGCAGAAATGAGGCAGAACAAGACCATTACTCCGAAAAATACATTAGTTGCCAAAAATAAGCACGTTAGTGAATGGACAGCACGACGAGCGCTCCACAACATTGGCTATATTTCAGCCGTTAAAAAAAATAAACCTGCATTGTCCAAAAAAAACCAAAAGGCGTGAATGAAATTTGCAAGAGAGCATAAAAATTGGACGATAAATGACTGGCAACGAGTTATTTGGTCAGACGAATCAAAATTTAATCGTTTCCAATCGGACGGTAAGCAGTACTGCTGGCGTCGCCCTGGTGATACCATTCAACGCCACCACGTCAAGCAAACTGTGAGGCATGGTGGTGGAAACATCATGGTTTGGGGATGCTTTACTTGGTGGCATATTGGGCCATTACACAGAATTGAAGGTATAATGAAAAAGGAAGATTACCTCACCATTTTGCAGACTCATCTTCCCGAGTTCGTTGACAAGTGTGCCTATCCTGAAGAAGAAGCCGTGTTTCAGCAGGATGGTGACCCAAAGCATACTGCGAAAATAGTTAAAAAATGGTTGAGTGAGCAAAATTTTCATCTGATGAATTGGCCAGCCCAAAGCCCCAACCTCAACCCGATTGAGAATTTATGGTCAATCGTGGGAAGACGGCTGGGGTTGTACCAATCAGCTCCATCAAACCTAGAAGAGCTGTGGGCACGAGTACAGCTAGAGTGGCAGAATGTAGAAGAAATAATACAGGAACTGGTTGAAAGCATGTCAAAGCGCTTAATATGGTACTAAAAAATAAAGGGTTATGGACCAAGTACTAAAAAAGTGCTCCACTAACAACTTTATTGAAAAGTGCAAAATTGAGTACATGCGAGTTATTTTTGTTATGGTTTTTTATCTCTATGAATTTGTTGCTTTATGTTTTGAATTTTTTGTTGTTTTATTTAGAATAAACGGAAAAATATTTTTTTTTATTTTCTTTGTTATTACTTATTTTATCGTTCAGAAAAGTAAAGAAATGAATTATGTACTCATTTGTGCACGCCACTGTATGTATCAGTCGTTAGAGCTTTTCGACAGTTTGAATGTACAACATTATGACCATAACCGGTGGAGAAGATATTCTGCTATAAACCACAATACCCACCTCTTTTTATTGACAAAAATATGTAAACAACAAAAATAATGCACCATCGTTGTGGCTATGTGGAATGCATTGATCGTGTTAGTCGAAGATTGCCGCAAGAAAAGTGAGCATTCGCTGCTTCTAGGTGCTATTTTACCAAATTTTAGCACTAAAATTCTCGCTTTCTACACACGCCTGAGCAACAAAAACTGTCGAATTGTGTAGAGAGAATTTTATGGAGTATAGCTACGTCGAGCAGACTACAGCGAGCACTCCGCTTGGTATGTTAATAAAGGTGAAAGGTGTAACTTTTTACTCTGTTCATGTTCTGCACCAGCGTCCACAAACACGAGGGTGGTTCGTTAAGTACGTATACACTGTACAAGAAAAAAACTTTAAAAAATGGCAATTTATTTTTTAAAATATTTCTCTTTTTTCTCGATAAGTTTGGCCCAATGATTCTTCAACTGCTATTTTTTTTTTTTAATATGGAAATAAAATGAAGTCAACCTTATTGGCAAAATATGGCGCCGGGCCTACCCTCTCTAGTCGGTTACTATATTATGCATCTTAGAAATCTTCGGCGCAGATATGCCG
The DNA here is from genome assembly GCF_023373825.1 of Bactrocera dorsalis. Lineage (NCBI taxonomy): Eukaryota > Metazoa > Arthropoda > Insecta > Diptera > Tephritidae > Bactrocera > Bactrocera dorsalis. The sequence goes on along the minus strand of NC_064303.1, from coordinate 26,713,153 downwards.
GGAAAATACAATGTTTCCTTTCATCACACAACAGCGACATATTGTAAATGCGGTTAAAACTAACAAGGGGTTCGTTTCGTCAGAGTCGGTACTAAAGATCTGTTCCGGTATTACGGCTATCGAACTATGAACTTTTGAAATTATCGGATTCTGCTCATAGATATATACTGCATTACCAGTGAAAAGTAAAGCTTTTTGCTCGCTTATCCGCTTGTATGCTGACAACACACCCGTCGAATGTGAAGCGTTGTGATGGCGACAGCGGTGATGGTGGTCAAGTTAGCAGGAGTTGACAGTAGGCGTACATATATTAGGCGATGTCGGTGCATCCTATTCACTGATTTTCATTCACAAAGCGTACCGATTTTTCGTTTTTTGTTAGCTTTTTGGTTGTTGTTATGTGTACAGCGTGCGGTTTTTATTGCTGTACTGCTGAAGTTGTTAAACCAAAAATTCAAATTACCAGCGAGAAATTTGTGTTTGATCGTTCGGTCGGCCGCTTCGAAACGTGCAAGGATGCAATTAGGTTTCGCGCTGTTTGTGTTTAAATATCTTCACATGTACACACACATGTGCACACACATATGTATATACTCATTGTATATATATACAAACTTTCAATTATGCGGGAGTTGTTATGTTTGCGTAGGGCTGACGTTGCCTCTTATGGGAAGAGTGGCGTTGTTGCGGTGCTTGTTTGTTATTTCTGACCATAGTTCGAATACGGCAACTGACTACCCTCAAAACTGATGCTGCTGCATTACCGCAGAGTTTTCTAAAGCTCCATGTAGTCAAAATTATGTAAGACAGCAGTACATATGTCTTGGATAAAAGTAACAAAGTTGAGGATAGCCAAAATAAAGAAAAGCGAAAAACTTAAGAATGACCAAAATAAGGGTTTTGGTCAGTTTCATCAAAAGAAATTGCTGATCCAAATTTCAACAAGACCTCCAATAAGATCTTAAGTTCTTTGAAAAACTAACGGGTGATTTTTTTGAGGTTAGGATTTTCATGCATTAGTATTTGACAGATCACGTGGGATTTCAGACATGGTGTCAAAGAGGAAGATGCTCAGTATGCTTTGACATTTCATCATGAATAGACTTACTAACGAGCAACGCTTGCAAATCATTGAATTTTATTACCAAAATCAGTGTTCTGTTCGAAATGTGTTTCGCGCTTTACGTCCGATTTATGGTCTACAGCGATGAGGCTCAATTTTCTGGTTTGAATGGCTACGTAAATAAGCAAAATTGCCGCATTTGGGGTGAAGAGCAACCAGAAGCCGTTCAAGAACTGCCCATGCATCCCGAAACATGCACTGTTTGGTGTGGTTTGTACGCTGTGGAATCATTGGACCGTATTTTTTCAAAGATGCTGTTGGGACGCAACGTTACGGTGAATGGCGATCGCTATCGTTCGATGCTAACAAACTTTTGTTGCCAAAAATGGAAGAACTGAACTTGGTTGACATGTGGTTTCAACAAGATGGCGCTACATGCCACACAGCTCGCGATTCTATGGCCATTTTGAGGGAAAACTTCGGACAAACAATTCATCTCAAGAAATGGACCCGTAAGTTGGCCACCAAGATCATGTGATTTACGCCTTTAGACTATTTTTTGTGGGGCTACGTCAAGTCTAAAGTCCTACAGAAATAAGCCAGCAACTATTCCAGCTTTGGAAGACAACATTTCCGAAGAAATTCGGGCTATTCCGGCCGAAATGCTCGAAAAAGTTGCCCAAAAATTGGACTTTCCGAATGGACCACCTAAGACGCAGCCGCGGTCAACATTTAAATGAAATTATCTTCAAAAGTAAATGTCATGAACCAATCTAACGTTTCAAATAAAGAAACCGATGAGATTTTGCAAATTTTATGCGTTTTTTTTTTAAAAAAAGTTATCAAGCTATCTTAAAAAATCACCCTTTAGAATGGGATAGCAAGTCTTTCTTCGGAGATTGTACTATTGCGTTAGGCAATAAGCCAAGGCGAATGTCTCAAAAATATTTTTTTAAAAGCTTTTAATTTATAGCTGTATGTTTTATTGGCACCACACCAGTCGTTGCTTCTTTTCGTTATTTGGCGCCAATTCGATATACCACGTGCAGCTAGGTCATTCTCCACCTAATCGCTTCAACAGAGTGGAGGTCTTCGAAACCTTTCACAGCTGGAGTGTTCTCTTCCACTCAGAAGAGGATGAGAAGAGCGTAGCCGCTGTTTCTTGATTCGCTGAATTATGCCAATATCGCCGTATATGACGTACAGCTGATCGTTTCATCAACTGCGGTATTCGCGTTGCCTACGCGCAAGGGACCATGAACCCCCCATAACTTTTCTCTCGAACACCAGTCATCGGACATGCTTTCATCCATATTTTATAATTTATTATATAAGGTGATGCTCGGCTGGTAACCCATCGATATCTATTCCATCGTCATGGACTGCAGAATCAGGTTCGCAATCTCCAGATGTTAAAATTTCACTATCGTTCAGAAGGCTGGAGAAGTGTTCCCTCTATAATTTCAGTATGCTATGACTAGGTTACCACTTTGACCGATTTCTTTTCCCTGCATATGCGTCTCGTCCTCGCTTGTGTTGTGGTCGAGATAGGCTGTCTTTTTTCTCTTCACCGTCCAATTTAGGGACCGGACCTTCCAGTTGCATTACTCTAAATCGTAGACATATTACGTTTGCTATGGTTGTCGTCAGAATTGTGGTCTTTCATCGGAAGCTGTGGTTTCTTTTCCATTGGGAGTCATTTGTGTCGGCCCCAAACCCAGCGCTTAACCCTGCTAGGAGAGTAGTATACAGTTTATAGTAGTATACATTTATACAGCAAGCTATTTGTTTCAAGACCGACGCCTGCTCGCGGCCACATCTTTTAGAAACACACGGTGCAAATAGAATTTAGCAAACCCTTAAACCGAATATGTCTGAGGGCTCTCATGTCACAGCTTCTATTGATTTTAATTTTTTTTTCAAAAACATTCTTACAGCAAATGCATATATACTCCTATTATATATAATAAGAGATATGACATCTGCTCAAAACATTTTTCTGCTTTTCTGATTAGGAAAGGTAGTGTTAATACCTCAATATAGCTTCTAACAATCCTTACCGCTGGTTGAATTTAATTTTAACATTGAGGGAGAATATATTCATTCTCATTTTGTTGTGATTTTTAATACGCGGGAATATACACCCGTCTTACAATTATTATTTTATGTTTAGTCAATATGCGGGAATATATACCCGTCTTACAATTATTTTTTTTATGTTTAGTCAATATGCGGGAATATATACCCGTCTTACAATTATTTTTTTTATTTGCCTGTATTTGAACCGGGCTTTTTTGTATTTTTGCCTGTTTTGTAAGTACAGGACTTTTTAATTTGGCCGAGCTCTTTATCCGGCTCGAAGGACCAAAAAAATGTTAATACCTCAATATAGCTTCTAACGATCCTTACCGCTGGTGGGGGAATTGAAAGTCTTACATTGAGGGAGAATATATTCATTCTGATTTTTATTTGTATTTTTCTGCTTATATACAATTTTTAAATCTATCTAAATACTACTAAATATATTTGTATGTGTGTATGTGTGTATGTTTTTATGTATTGCAGCATATTATTATTGCTGCTTGACATGGGGTTGATTTCAAGTGTATAATTTATTGTAAGTGTGCGGTGTGTGTGTTAATGTTATCTCTGCTGTATATTATGATTTTTGTCCCCATGCATTTTTTTTATATTACTCGTAGATGTGCATTGCATGTAAATGCATTATGTCTATACATATGTATGTATGTATATTAATATATAAATAGATATTTCTATTTAGTACAATTTCGGCTTTGCTGATAAGTAAAGCATGTTCAATGATATTTGAACAGGTAGTCTTTAGTCTTTAGGTTCTAAGGAGGTGAAATTTCAGTATTAAATATCCTTAAATAAAATATATGAAAAGTAGTTTAGTTCGTTTAATTCCATTCTTGTGCAGATAGCGTTCCAGAAACAGATTTTCCACCATACACAAGAAGACTAACACTGAGGTAGTTGGTGTATAATTTACTATATGGTCATTCAGAGATACATTTTCTCAACAGAGAGGTTGAATTAGTTTTCAAGGGCATATTTAATAATATTCCTATTCAAAACTAAGTTTTAAGCTTAGATTTCGTATAGTATTTTAGTTTAACTATCTCTGTGGACCAACACATGCTGCACCTTTTACATACATACACTTGGATGTGCGTTTATTTTCAGTAACATACGCACCAAAACAAACATTAGCATGATTAAAGTATGAGAATGCAAGCACTTGTAATCTTACAGTTTGGCATTTGGCATTGGCATAATTTTAACAAAATGTTGCAGAACTGCCACAGTTAGAATTTTGCTCATATCCTTGCTGAAATACAAACATTTCGTAGAAAAAAAAGAAGAAAAATAAAAAGATAATAAAGGAAAAGTAATAAGAGCACTACATATGTGGTATTTACTATTTTGTGTGATGAAACCGCAGGAGGAGCAATTTACCAGAGCTGCAGGAGTGATTGTTAACTGTAAATCCTTAAGTCCGCCGCCGAGTTGAAGGTTTATTCCAAGCTTTCTAAAATGGCTGTAATGGGTAAGACTTTAGTAATTTCGGCAAACATTGTAATATTTACTTACTCAAGCAGTTGCACTTTGTAGAGTTACACATATGCATCTGAGTGTGTATAAAAAAGGTTAACAGGGCTCAAAATATTAAGCAGAATAGTCTTTAGCAAATATGTATTACCGTCTGTGGTTTGAAAACTTATTCTTTTTAATACACGAAATTAAAGTGCCAGAAGGTCTCAGTGGGCTATTTGAGGCTACGTGTATAGTACAAAATTAACATGTGAATTATGAAGCTGGTGAAGATCCAGTTTTTCTATAATTATAAGGTTTATTCATACTCTAAAAATAAATGTTAACTCCTGCATTGCCATCTTTCACTGATTCTAGACTGTCAAAACAATCCATGTTTCACTGGTTTGAGAATTAGGAGTCATTCAGAACAATGTGGGGTGTATTGTATAATACTTCATCGATAACCTAGTCGCTTGCGTATCTTTATATGCAGGATTTTTTTCTAATTCAGGTTCGTTAAAATAAGTACTATTTGTGGAATGATACAGCCTACATTCAAATGCAAATTCCCAACATAATTAATAACTGATTTAATTGTTCTGCTGAAATCCTACCTGATCTTCATTTTGAACCGAAGAACATTACTCTATATATATATATACAACATAAACTATCCCGTTTCTCAAATATTGAGACCAACTTTATTAAAACACGATAGACAGACAGGTGCAATGGTCCTGCTGGTAGGAGATTACGGAAGTAATGAAAACTACGTCAAAAAAGGCGGTGATGTTCATTCTCCAAACCAGCCCGTGACTTTATGCTGTTGGAGTTAGTCTCGGCATCACTACGGGTTTTGATATTATATTCGACATTGTTAATTAAATCAGCCTAAATTAGCAATGCTTGCCGACAAAAAGGAAAACCATAAGAGATTAAACACAACTTTTTAATTTTTTATTAGAGCAGAATGAACCAATGCTTCTATAATCGACAACTCCAAAGGCAAAATTTACATATTTACCGACGGATGAAAGAGTAAAATAGGAACAGGACCAGAATTTTTCTGCAGTTACTTATACACAGAAGATAGCTTCAAACTAAATGGCTACAATTAAGTCGATCAACCTGCGACTCGTAAGTTTCACAACGTTAGGTTACGCAAGCAAGCTTTAACTCTTAGTAGGTAACTGGGTTAATTTATCAGAGTGCCTCGTCATACGAGTATTTGAATACAGGTAGTAGAAAATGAAAAGGCAGACGAGCTAATCCGCTATTGGGCAGCTAGGAAGACAATTCCCCCAAGTTGACCAGACCATTCAACTTCTTGAAGGTATTCGAGGAAGATCGTAAGACGTTGGAACATTATCTATGCTTATGACCAGCTAGCTCCCAATGATCCAACCTAACTGATATTGTACTGCTGAGTTGGCAAAAAATCGGGGTTTAAACCAAAAATTATGTTACTGGATAAGGCTTAATTTGGTTACCACCCAGCAGTGTGGCGCAGTGTGTTTCAACAATATGAATATGTGCTCACAAAGGTGGAGGAGAAATACTTATCAAGAGACCAATGACATCTCGAGTTCACCGACAATATTTCAAGAATCTTTCTTTACACGGGCCTCGGGATTTAGAAAGTGGCTGTGCCAGAACTAGATATTTATCACAAGTATTATATTTAAAACGCGAAAAGGAATAACTGACATATTATCTGTTTACTAATAATATCTATTAATAATTTAATAAAATGGACAATGTTCAACGGTGTAGTGTCCGGATGAGTGACAAGTAAATTTCTTATCATAACTTCTTAACTAAGTATGATAGATGTTCGTCCATTAATTGCATATTTAAATTATTGTTGGCTATACGTCAGATAGCATTACATAATTAAGTTTGAAGAATTCTGCCGAGTTCTGGCACGGATGGTAATTTATTCTAAATTGACCCAACTATATAAAAAAATTGTGTAATTATTACTAAACTTGTCAGCGCTTTGTAAATAATTATTTTAATTTTCGCTTTCGCCATTAACGAGCTTTTATAAATAATTTATGCGGCCCGAATTAGTTATTAAATACATACATACAGAATGTATGTTTTTCAATAAAAAATTGATATTTTTTCCCTAGTATAGGTTGACAGCTGCAACCACCTGTCATCGCTCGTCTCATTACTAAGCTCAGTTTTCTATATAGCACTCGAGCTGTGAACACGTGTTATAACCTCTCTGCGACAACAAAAAGAAATTCGACACTCCGAAAGTTTTTTCTCAACTCTGTGCACAGTTGATTTTTTTTCACATTTTCCAATAAATTCATCCAGGTAAATATGTTTATAATATTAGTTGAGCCTTTAGCCTTCGACGCACAAAAGAAATTTTGCACGAATTTACATTGTGTTCATTATCCACCGCCATTTGCAATATGAGCGTTTGGGGAATCTCGGGTCACTTATTACGGGGAATGTCGGGCCAGATAGTTTTTTACATTTGACATGCTAACTTCAAATATTTGACGTGTATAAGTGATTTTTTCGTGCAGAATTTCAACAACACAATAGTTTTTCAACATTTCCTGATAGTTTCGTTGGTCCGAAAAATTTTTTTTAGTCATTATGCCGCGATACTATCCCAAACAAGAGAAAATTGTTTGATTTCGACAACATTTTGGAGGCGATCAAGTCGGTGAAAATACATCACAACAGCGTTTCGACAATCTGCGACGGCACACAAAATTCCGAGACCAACCTGATGCGTTATATTGCAGCATTTGATGGTGCGAGCATCGACGTTACTACTGCCAATGCCGATGTAATGAAGAATTTGCTGGCTGAAAGCACGACGATGGGCACAAAACAGTGAGTTCTGCTGGTTTCTTTCTTTTTCTTTCATCGAATAATAAATATTTTTTTTTTTTATTCAGATCTTCAACATCGAACAAGAGAAGACGCTGATAAGCTACATTCTCCAGGCCAGCGACATCAACTATGGAATTAGTTTGATGGAAAGTTGGCGCTGGTCGTATCCGGTTCCATGGAAACGACAATCAACAGGCGAGTAAGGATTGGCAGTTGGCGTTCATGAAACGCGACAAAAATTTGTCACTGCGAACACCAGAGCAAGTAAGCCAGAGCCGTGCGAAGCGATTCAACAAAGAGAATGTCGATGCATTCTTTGCCAACCTTTCATCCGTTCTCGGTAAGACGCCGTTTGAACCTCACCGAATATGGAACATGGATGAAATCGGTGCCCGACCGTGACCAACCTGTCAAAACCATCGCGCGCAAAGGACAAAAGCAGGTTCGGTCATCAACATCTGCCGAAAAAGGCACCAATGTGTCTTTGGGCTTTGGCCGTCAGCGCTAGTGGCCAGTCCTATACCGCCATTCTTCCTCTTTCCCGAGTCAACATGAAAGAGATTTTTATGACTCATGCGAGTCATGGCGCTGTTGGTGTTGCGAACGGTTCTGGTTACATGAACTCTGACGTATTCCTCAATTCATGCGTCATTTCATCAAGCACACCGGTGCTAATGCCGATTCGCCAACCATGTTGCTGCTGGACAACCACGGTTCGCATTTATCGATCGAGGCGATAGATTTGGCGTTAGATCATGGCATCACGTTTGCTGTCTTTCCGCCGAAATGCACGCACAAAATGCAGCGGCTAGATGTTGCGGTATTTGCACCATTTAAAGGCATGATGACCGTGAAGCATGATGCATGGAAAAAGTCCAACATTGGTGTCACTTTCGATCTGCATCATGTGCCGCTCCTTATCGATCAGTGCCTCGATGTTGTGGTGTTAACGCCGCAAACCATCAAATCCGGCTTCCGAACAACTGGCATCTACCCGTTCAACCCGCAAAATTTCACTGAAGTTGACTTTGTCGCTTCGGAACTGAGCGGCGAAATTTGTTCGGTGACGAAGAGAAAGACGCCGACAATCAACGTCGAGTTCTTGCCTCTGGTGATGCCATTGTGACTGCTGCGAATGAGGAGGTGTCAACGTCGGAGGCATCGACAAGTGCCCCAGCTTCAACAAGTGGTGCTGCATCATGTTTCGGCTCCACAGCTCCGTGATGCATTGAAATCGGGGCCCGTTGAAATTGGGCACACCTGCGCCGAAATCAAAACGTGGCCGCAAGACAATGGAATCAACGATTTTGACATCGCCTGAGGATGTCGCAGATCTGCGTGACAAGGCCGAAAAAAAGCGGCAAAAATTGACGAAGGCAGCCGATGAACCAGCAGCCAAGAAGCAAAAAGGCCGTGGCAAATCGAAGACGCCACGGAGAGAAGCCCGTCTCCGACCGAAAAACCGACATCGAAGGGGGACTTCGATTTTTGCACGATTTGCAAGAAAAAGATGCCGAAGCACGAGAATCGTCAAAACAACGGCCCATTGCATCGTTTGTGATCGAGGGGTTCGCTTGAAATGTGCGGACCGAACCCGAACACTTACACCTGCATCCACTGCGAGTCGGAATAATTTTTTTCGCCAATTCCTATTTTCTTATTATTTATGAATCTCTCTTTCATTTCCATTGATAAATAAACGTTTTTTTCATCGGTAACAATCATGTTTTAATCGATTTACAGACTGGCCCAACATTCCCCACCTTCCCCTACTAATAGAGAGTTTTTTGTTTGTCTGTTGCTATAATTTGAGTAATTAATGAATTTGCAATGTATTTTTTTGCAGTGTAAATCAACGCTATGAACCAGAAGTGCAAAATCTAGGAGGTTTTATTGGTAGCTAGAGTAGTTTTAGTTAAATGTAATATACCATAGTTTTGTTAGGATGATGGTATCTTACATGATACTTCGGCATCATCATGGCGAAGCGAATTTCAATATATATCCATCGCTAGAAGGAGGTGAGTAGAAATTATATGTTAAACTAATTAAAAGTACAGCGTCCTACTTGAAGAAAATTATAATTAATTGCGCTCCGTGACGGATTGACTTATAAGCTGTCTTAAAAATCCCCACCAAATACCAGATTGTTTGATAAGGAAAAACATAATTTTATGATTTAAAATACACTTTATTATTCAGTATAATCTTCTTAACATTAATACACTTGCTCCAACGATCCTCTGATCAGTCATCGATGTCTTCGACAACCATTTCCTTGTATTTTGGCTATGATTTCTGGCGTCTGAATCGTCTTCAAGGCTTGTACGACCATGTTTTAAATTCAGCAACCATCTTTCCAATTGTAGGTGAGCAATCATTATACACTTTTAACATTCCTTCGTGAATTTTCATTTGTGTTAAACCTTCCAAAAAAAAAGAATTTTATCACTGCACGATATTCCATTTTTTCCATTGTAAAAAATACTGTGGCACGGCGACACTAAAAGTTCTAAAATTCCAACAACTTTCGAAATTCTAAAAAACGGAGTCAAACATTGTCAAAATTTAGTCTATGCAACTATTTGCTTTTCTTTAGTCTATAAATAACATATGTAGATTTAGTAAAACAAAAAGGAGAAGTGAAAAACGCCAAACCAAGAGCGCCATCCATCGCCAAAGCACAACCAGCCATCAGCACTCAACAGCAGGTTTCCTCCTCTGCGCTACACTTTCAGACTTCCGTCTCCAGCGCTACGAGTTTTGAGAGTTCGCAGCTTCAATGTGGAACACCCCCACCGATCAAGGGCTTCCTCGGCCATCGACCATCCTCCATCGAGCCAGCTCGTTGCACATATCCTTGTTGAAAACTTTATTATTTTTATTTGCCACAATCGACCAAAGCTATTTAAATACTGAGTCACATGGCCACATACAGTTACCAGAAATGAATATGCGGTGAACATGTGCAGTTGTAGTTAAGTATTTATATAGCGGAAAAAGTTACACAACGAATCAGCAAATGAAAGGAAGACTAAAATAAAGCATACGAATACATTATTGCACACCACATTTCCGTTGAACCTCAACCTTTTTGCAATTTTATTTTTATGGCTTCTTTGTACACATATTCTCACATTCCTTACTCTGTATTTTTAGATGGGAAAAATCATATGCTACCGACCGGCGAACTTCTGGTGTACAACATCACTCGCACCGATGCGCACAAAGTTTATCGCTGCCGCACCCATCACAAGTTGACACAGGACTCCGTTGTGAGCAGCAATATGGGCAAAATTCAATTGACTGGTAAGTTAACTACAGCAACAACAATGCTAACAACAAATATTGGCTATCTAGCATCGCTTAAGCCATCCACGCTTGATCTCACCTTACGACACTTTACGACATTTTACTTGCGTGTTTTATGTAATAAGTGTTTGCGACAAGAACCGCATAACTCAAGAATAAAATTATATATTATTTGGCATATTAAATCATGATGACATATAGTATTTCGCAAGTTTAATGAACAAAAGTTTGAATTTCGCTAAAGAAATAAGTCGATACTCTGCAATTTCTCACCAATAATCATTTGGTTTTACTTCCGTTTCAATTATTATTTCACCTCTATGCAGCAATTGAAGAAACATTTTGAAGAAGAATCACCATGTTTAAAGCCTTGTCTCTACCCAACGGCTCGGAGAGGTCTTTCCGGCAATGCTGTCGAAAGCGGATTATGAACCTTATAACCAGGCAATTATTTTTTAGTTACTTGTTTCAATTTTTTGACGTCAAAAAGCTTTCGTCTGGCTTTGGAACTTCAAATCCCATTTGATATTTCGATGATATTTCGAGTCCTTTTGGCTTAGGTTTTTTGCATATTGTAAAATTGGTCTATGAGGAAAGGCGAGGTGAGGAATGAAGAATCTTACCTTTGGGAATGGAACTTGACAATTCTAAGCACCTCATTAACCTGTTCCGAGTTTCCCTGCACAAACCAAAGGCGAAATGCGTTGGCAAAGAATTGCACAATACTGTACCGAGGTGACTCCCAGCTTCGCCAATCGCATGTGGGTTTTATAATGTTGCGGTGTGTTAATTACAAAAATTAATTATAGATAGCTTCGAAGCTAAAAGCCACACGCGAACTGGATGTGAAGCTCGCTATAAGTATACGCTTGTGGCCCTTAAAAAACACTCAAAAGCGCAAAAATAATCAAATAAACAAAAAAGATTTAATTGTGGTTCTTATTGGGAGTACATACATATGTAATTGCAGTTAATTTCTCTTTCATTTGCACTGAGTTCTTTGCAACATTTTTGGTCCAAGTGTTATTGTTGGTAACTGATTTCTATAAGCAAGTGCATTCTTGATATGCCGTTATAATATTTTGGTAATTTATCACTATCTCTCCTTTTCTTTCTCTATTTGTACTCCACAGAAAAAAAACTTGTGCCGCCGATTATGAATGAGAAGGCCACAAGCGTGGTGGAAGATTTATGGTCCTTTGCGCATTGGCAACGGTGAGTACCGCAGTTGATAAAATAATGAGCTGTACGAGGTATACGACAATATTTATTGAAGTGAATACCCGCCGGTGGAAGCAGAGAAATAGAAAGGCCTCCACTCCGTTAGACAGATCAGGTGAAGAAGGATCATTGGTATCACGAATCGGAGCCAAATAGCGAAGAGAAGAGACGACTGGCGCTCTCTTGTTAACTCGGCTATAACCGCGTAAACGATTTCTACGCCATTAAAAAAGAAGACGAACCCTGTTCTGTATGCAAGACGTCCACTATACTTCTTATGACTTACCCTGACCCAGAATTGCGACTACTCAGCTGCTAATTGTTAGCCAACTATTTCTGAGGATTAAACAAGCCATCAGCGAACCACAGGAAACCAACGGAATTCCCATTCTGAACTTATTGAGACAGAAGTACCTTCCCTATCAATCCAATCAGCCGTGAAGTTTCTTGTAATACCGCCATGACCTTTCACCCAAACCAGTCTAATCCATGCTTAAAATAAGTAGTTTACTTCTTTACTTTACTTTTACTAGTCTTGAACGTATTGTCAGCGAGCTCAAGACAGTATCGCTGCTCTACTATCGGAGTGGAAGAAGGTGTTTGCACTTCGGAGCAACCTTACAGTGGTTAGGAAAAGCTTATGTAAAGACTCCTCATGTGAAAAATGAAGTTGAAAATGAATAGAGAGAGCTGTGCGAACAATAAGAATCTGAGTCTTCAATATTTTGACGAGCTTTCTGAAATACAAGTAGTATGTAGAAATTCATTAGACATACCAAATGATAGGGAATGCCGAATAAATTGGCGCAAAAGAAAAGGCAAGAGAAACTTTTGCGGTGCATTTTTTAAATTATACAGATGCAACGATTTTAGTGTCATGACTTTCGGTTTATTCGGTTAATGAACTCAAAGCATAATTTGAATTTTCCATATTTTTAATAAGCTTAATGTTGAATGTAAAATTTTGTGCCAAAGATGTTTTAAGAAGCTCTGACTTCAAGGAAACTTTTTGGAACTAAACTATTAAACGAGCTACTATACATACATATGTTATGGCAAATGGGCAGTTAACTTGAGTTTACTGCGATAAAATGTGAACGTATTAGAAAGGCAACACAGTGCAACTGATGTATGATCGAAGATATATTCTCAGCTCCCCCACAACGACTGTTATGTTTAAAATACCCTCTTTCCTTTTTGAAACGAAAGGCACTTTAAATTAATGAAATAACTGCGGCCAATTAAAATTAACAAAATTTAAATGAACGTGGGGAGTTCAGAGTTTAACATAAAAATGGAAGCAGAAAATATGAGGGAGCCCTCATAACCACTGCAGACTCAAATGCCGCCAATTTCGCTTACATAACACACAAAGCAATGTACATATGTGACGAAATGTTTGCAAGAGAATGTCGTGCATATTTACCTACAAGCTCGACAACACATCAAGCCAAGCTAAGACAAAACCCGACCACCAATTGCAGGAGCTGGGGAAGAGTAAGGGCAACCATGTCAGGAGCTAGCAGGGAAATAATTTAACACACATGACTGCTGCAACTGTCCCATTGCACGTTGGAACCGTGGAAACCGACTGTGCCTGGTGAAACACTAAGGGAAAATGTAAAAGGCAGAAAATTAAGAAGCAGAAAACCTAAAAGCCAGAACGATATAAATAAACAACAACAAAAGAGGAAGAAAAAAGATGTCGTGAGTGCATATACGAGTGAGTTTGTGTGGCATAGAACCGGAAAGAAACCAAGCGAGACTATTGCTATACTTCACATTGTGGCTGTTAAGCGTACGCGCCTTTTTGTATGCTACATTTATTTATTTGCGCTAAATATGTGTTGAGACAGTTTCTGCCTTGTCTACATACACACTCTCATATATGCCCATATTAAAGTTTATACGCTCGAGTACATTGACATGTAGTATTTTAATATGCCTCGGCAAGTAGGATGCCGGCAACAACATACTATACGTCAGCCTCGACCAGCTCCTACTATTTTTAGTCTTCGTTTTTTCACACCTACAGTTGAGCGATCGTTTTTTCACACCAACATGCCCGAACTTCGCAGCAAATTAGACACTCGCTACGGCAAAATTTGATCTTGCACTGAAAATGAAAATAATCTTGCGCAATGCATGTTGTGCAAGAGTACTTTAAGAGTAAGCGTCTTTTCAATTTAGAAAAGCATTTTTTAAATTCTCATAAAGATATTTCTAATCTTGAAATTTCCGAAAGAGAAAACAAAATAGCGAATTTAAAAATGAAAGAATGAACATTTACAAAGCAGTTGATACTGAAGAAAAGGGTAAACAAAAGAAAAATGCGTCGTTTATAGTTGCTCTTTATTTTCGGTGTAGCTGCTTTGTTTACTTTTTGTTTCGCTGCTTGCTTCGCTTCTTGTTCTTCTTAACTAACATTTGTATAATTTTGTGCGTGTGGTAGTTTGGTCGACACTGCTATACGTCTATAATAGCGACCACCACAAGCAGTGACATAGGCAACGCCACGGGATTTTCTTACTTCATACCGAGTAGTGGTCAGATGCAGATACGTGAATTAACTGCCTATGTATATCATAACATGACGGCGCCCAATTTGATATAATTGTTTTGTAAATGAGATCTCATCCTGTGGAACTTAGATTAAGTTTTTCTTTCTCAAACAAAACCAAACCATTTTCATAGCGCAGCATCGATATCTTTTAGAAAACCTTAAATTGACACTAAAAGCTCTGACATCCGATATATACGATATAAAGCAATTCAAAATATTAAAATTCATACACAGTCGACTCTTATTAATTTAAACCTGCAATATTTCGAGCCTCTCTATAATTCAAAATTATCACGAGTTCCCTACAGAAGTTCTTTATATTTCGAACTAAATTAATATTGTACATTTTTATGCACTTCGTAATTCGAACGAAAAAATCATTACTGTATAACAAAACGACGCGTTAATTCGAACTCAAAGGCGTCCAACTCTCGACAATTCAAACGATGAAGATGAGGACGATACATATGAACCTTTGGCAGAGGGTCCATTAAGGAAGCAGGATCCTCTTTCGATACCTTACAAAGCTTCTGTCTACAAAACGAAAGTGAGAAAAAGATTTCAGGCACTTTTTGTCTTAAAAAAGTTTTTGAGCAGTCTCAGTAGCTCTTTCGAAAGATTAGTTAATTGACATTATGAATACATATGTATGTACGTACACGAATGTTCCTCTACACTTTTGACATTGTTATAGAATAGCAGTTAATAAACAATAATTGATCGCAACTTAAGTTTTATTTATTTTCTCTGAGATATTTCGAACCATTTGATATTTCAAACACTCAATAATTCGTAATATTTTAAGAGTCCCTCGAGTTTCGAATTAACGAAAGT
This sequence comes from Bactrocera dorsalis, assembly GCF_023373825.1. Classification (NCBI taxonomy): domain Eukaryota; kingdom Metazoa; phylum Arthropoda; class Insecta; order Diptera; family Tephritidae; genus Bactrocera; species Bactrocera dorsalis. The sequence goes on along the minus strand of NC_064303.1, from coordinate 26,697,740 downwards.
TGACTGTATTGGGTATACGGAGGCTAAAGGTGAATTTGTCTCAACTGTATCCAAATTTTTCATTACAACATAGCACTACCAGAAAAACATATCTTTGCATTTCTATGTTTTATTAAGATAAGCCACAAATAAAGTCGAACGGATTTGAAAATCTTTATATTAGACGCCTATCTTCTATCTTCATATTCATGCAATTTTATCCACTTTGGCACAAGAGCTCATTCAAAAGCTATTAATTCATTATTCATTTAGCAGAAAGACGGAATATAAGGAAAAACAGACGTTTCCTAATGTTCTTTGTCAAATCCCAGAGAATGTCCGCAATTTAGAACAAGTAAGGAAGGGCTAAGTTTGGGAGCAACCGAACATTTTATACTCTAGCAACCTGCAAGAATCAAAGCCAGGCAAATTTAAAACGTCAACTAGAGGATCGACATCCAAAAAATTGTATATATATGTACATATTCTAAATATAACTAATACACTGACAGAAACATGAGATTTGTTAGAAAAACGAAAATCTTTATTGTAGTATAAGGGAGTAGGGGTATTATCGACACGTTTTTATACATTTTTCAAAATATCACATACTATTAAGATGCCTCATACTAAAAAACCAATCATATAGAGTAAGGTCAGCCGGATGTTCGAAAATTTTGATATTAGTTTCTCTGAAATTAATCTAAAGCACAAAGATACACTGTTATGAATAAAACACGCTCTCTTAATTTTATCGGGATAACTTAAATATATATAATATATTCTGTGTTCAGTAACCTGGAAACCTGAAAATCTTTGTATTAGGTATATGAGGCTAAGGGAAGTATTGGTCCCATTCAAACTAATTTTGACATACAGACAACTCATTATAGGGTAAGGATTATCACATCCACCCTGTCAAGAAAGTTATATTATATATTCGATTATTGTCAACAAGAGATGAGTAATGAGGTTTTCACGAAGCTATTCGTAAAAATAGGCCATAATTGTGGGCCGACAACTCTTAATTTTTGCACCACAATAACCCACACAATCTCACACTGCCCTGATTCTTCTGAATTTTTGTCATTCAGCAAACTCAAAGAACCGCTCCGGGAAACCCTTTTAGGTTAGTTGATGACAGTAAACGAGAATCGCTACGCGCATTGAAGGCTATTCCTGAAATTTACCTTTGAAAATGTTTCGACGATTAGAAAAACCATTAGCACAAGTATATGCAGAATTTTAAAATTTCGATCAAAGACTTACTATTTTTTGCCCATAGCAGTACTATAAGAATTCAAAATGTGTCTGGAGGCCCTACAAGTAATTTGGGGTAACAGAAATTGCTTTGGTAGTAGATTGCCTACCCGCTTAACGGATCATTAAGCTAAGTAATTATCCATAACGTTAAACAAATTGCGCATTTATTCAGGAATGCAAAACTTCGCTGCCAAATAAATATTCACAAGAAATTCAGTGAAGAATTTAGGGAAGAAAACTAAAAGTTTATATAGCCTCTACATTTGCTGAATATGAGAAATAAAATTCCACATATTTCAACCATTGCTAATTACTTCCAGCTGGCATACGAAATGACCAAACAACGAGGAGTCCATACAACATTTGCTGGCGACAGGTCGTGCAAAAATCAAGGAAGGAACGCTAATTATAAGCATTCTTCTCCACTGCCACCAATTCGGAGGGCAGCGAAACTTTGGAAGTACAAATTGGCGTTACATCACCGCTCCCTGCCAGCATCCAACCCACCGTGCAAACAGTGTATCCGGGCAAAACCGCAAACTTGGTAAGTTCCATAGCCAGGAGGCGAAAATTTAATTGAATATTCACGAAATTTATTTTAAACAAACAAAAAACTCACTTAAATTTCGCAAAATTAACCTAATGATGGGTGTCATTGTGTTACTCTAACCGTAGATATGTGTTGTTTTCATTAGATTTGCAGCATTTCGGGTTTCCCAAAGCAGATTATTCTTTGGCTGAAGGATAGTCAGCCACTGCGTTCTGGCGCACGCATTCGTCTACTCTTCACAGAGCACAAACGCATTACGTCCATTACGAAGGATTGCAAGGGGATGTATCAGTGTATTGTGAAAAAGGATTTGGAATCGGCTCAAACCACAGCGGAATTGCGATTAGGGGGTTAGTGGAATGCTGATTACACCAATTACTTGATTTTATTTCATAATTGTAATTAAGCTTTGTTTAAAAGTGTGGGTTTGGTATTCAAAGGGCTGGGGCAAAAAGATAATTGAAAGATAAATAGGAAAATGTTGTAGAGCTTTAGCACCATCATATCTTACGTCTATGATCTTTTTCTAAGTAGAATCTAATCTCTCTTGAAACTAATTATGGAAATCCCACTTACTGCTTCATATCGGATGCGAACCTATTGAGCTTAAATTCTAGACAAATCCGTTTTCTTAACATTAAGAACGTGAATCTAATATGCGTTTCAGGTTCTGATAGGTCTTGTGTGTTTTGTTAGTAATACTATTTCCTTCCAGAGGTGGCACCAAAGCTATTCATTCATCGAACAGACCATACAACCAGGACCATCAGTTTCGCTGAAATACAGCGCAAGTGGCAATCCAACACCGAAAATTCTTTGGCACTTGCATGGATTTCCGCTACCAAATGTGAGTATGGCAACCCTACCTATATATATTCAACCCACATTGTTATGTATAGCTAATAAGTTCATATGCATATAAGTAAGTACCATAAATGGCAAATGTTGACTCAACTTCCGTTTCTGTATAGTTAGCTGTATATACATATAATTTTAAGGATGTCGTAATTATATTTAGCCCCACAAGTAAACAGAACGTGGTACGTCCTCACGACTTGACCGCTCTCAATGTTTTTGCGCCACAACAATTCACTAACAAGTTTAAAAAAGGAAAATAGAGAGAAACATTACTAACTCGATTTCTCACCTGACAATTAGTTTGTGCCACTGAAGCTGAGGTATCTGCACATTTTTTTGCCACTGCAAACGTCTTCATATTTCAAATTCAATTTTCCATTTGCGGAAATTGCATTTATGAATTCATATATATGGTATGTAGTTATGTCCTTAAAGGGTGTTTTTTCGTCATTTACTAGAGTGGATAATGCGCAGCGAAAACGCCATTGCTGCTGAGAAGCAGAGTATCGAAGAAAACCCAAATAAGTCCATAAGCAACAGTTGGAGCCTTGTCCATCCAATCTATGAACAATTTTTGGAAAGGATGTTGGACCTACAAAATCCAACTGCTGCAAGAAGTGAAGTCGAATAACCATCAACCGTGTCGGAAGTTCGGTGAAAAGATCCAAAACAAACTGGCCACCGATCCAGATTTTTACCAAACAGTTTTATTAGGCGAGAAAGCTGACTTTTGATTGAATGAGTGTGTTAATAAACAAACTTGTCGCATTTTGAGTGGGTGGAGTGGAGTGCATTCTCAAAAAGTTTCGGTATGGTGTACTCTATGCATCCCCCTACCATTGGCCCATATTTCTTTAAAAGTTAGCCAACATTGATGACTTTTTCGTGCCTGTATTGGAGGCTGTTGAAGTGGTCGACTTTTGGTTATATTGAATGAATTCATTGAAGGAAATTTTTGGGTATTGTGTATTGGTTTTACATTATCTCGGGTCGTAGGTCGTCCTAACACCTTTAGATAATTTTTTGTGGAGTTCCATTAAGTCGCTTCATTGAAGAGATTATTTGGCGCATTGTCGCTAACATATGACTCCGATGCTGCTAAAAGCTGTCGGAAATTGGGTCTATCGACAACAATTTATTCGAGTCAGCCGCTGAGGTCACTTATCAAAATCATTTGTAAAAACTAAAGCTGAAATAGCAGGAAACCACATGTCTAAAAAAACACTCTTTACTTATAGTATGTATAAAGAAGTATATGTGTATAGTAAAGCATTAACGCGTGATTGCTGTCACCAGCAACTTCGAATATGACATATTGAAGTGGACGTACTGGTGTTGCACCAACACACTAGCACTTTCACACACACACAATTTATAGTAAAGTGAGCTTTTCTCACTCACTGGTGGACAAGAGTTATGTTAAAAGTATTAGAAAGCACAGCGGGTATGTTCCACAGACTTGTCGTGATGAATTGTAGCATAGAAACACATGAACTATTTTATTTCGAACTTAATTGTATAGTCTTCAAAGACGGTGTTTTGACTGAAATTTCTAAAAGTTTAATAATATGTAAGCTATCTAAGCTGTATATCCCAGTACTGGTAGATGTCCTGCAGAGCTACCGCATTCGTTACTACGAAATGAGGCCTATGAAGTTAAAAAACGCTGGTACTGGTGAACGATTTTCTTTATTAGTCAATTTTTTTTATTTTTCATGCCCTGAGCAGGGTATTTTAAGTTTGCCACGAGGTTTTTTACACTTAGAAAAAAGATACCTTCGCAAAATTTGGCATGAGCTATATTACCTAAAGAAATAGTGCAATTTCCGAATAAATATTTTGGTAAAATCTGTGGCAAATGTAACATCACAATAATCATTAGCGTTTGTATACGCTTGTCTTTCTGAAGTACACAAAGTACATTCGGTGGTAAGAAGAAGTTCCATTAAACGTTGTTATAAAAGACGTTCAGTGATAATTCTTTGTCGCGGTGAAGTATTTTTATTGGTATAAATGAGAAGGTCGAGAACGCGACGTCCGCGAGTGATCAACATGTCAATGAATAAAAGGAATTGGTGCTTAAGAACTGACGATTAACAGTCATGGATTCTGCTATTGCAATGTAAGAACGATCAGTGAGAAGCATTGGTCGTGGCGTCGTCCTCTAATAGGTTTAATAAACATATTTACTAGACCAGCAAAGTTACAAAGCCAAATTCGCTATGGACAATTCTTCTATATGTATATTTATACAAGGTGTGTTACAAAGTAAACAGGACTTTTTCAATCTAGCGCCCACTGGTGCGTTATTATTATTAATTATCCAATGCCAATTTCATGACACTTTATAGATTGGAATTGAAATTTGACCAAAAATCACATTTTAACCACTCCCTGTATTCACCTGATATCGCACCGTGCGACTTCTTTCTTTTCGAAAAAATGCGTTATGCAGACGTAGAGGCCATTCAAACGGCCATACCGGTCAACGAGCTAAAACACTTGTTCCGTATGCTTTTAGATCGTCCAAAAAGCTGTCTTGAAGCAGAAGAAGAAACCATTTGTTCTGTTTGTTTTTTTTTTTTTTTTTCAAAGGGCGTCATTTATATAACCTTGGCCATACTCTCTCTCTACTGAAACCACACAATGCGGTTCCAAATGTTTTTAGTTACGTCATCCTTATTACGACAAGTGGTATTGAAAAGTAAACAAATATCATGAAAATATTTGACAACATATTGACTATTTTTTATAAAACAATTTAGCGCTGATTTAATATATGCACATTTTAATAACAATTAATTTGAAGAATTTTCAGCAAACGATACCCAATAAAAGCCGATAATAATTGCACATGTCAAAAATATGAAAAATAAAAAATAATACAATAAAAAAGTTTAAAAAAGGTGGAATACAAATAATAATATAAAAATGAATTTACATGCCATTCACAACAACAGATTTTTTTAATTTGCACTGTAAAAAATATTTTCGCATTTAAATTTCAATTACAATTACCTATGAAAATGCATTTTTTCCAAGCCTGCTAAAAAAATAAAATGCACTAACACATACATGCATACACACAAACAGTTGCATAAAAACACATGCACATGCTGGCATTTTCGCTTTCAACCACTAAAATGAAAAGAATACACGAAAATATGATGCAGTTTACCGGTGTTGAAATGAAAGAACAACACAGCACACACACACTCTCATACAGCATTCACACACTAAAACTATCTTAATTGTTCACCTGCGTTTTTCCTTACTTTCTGCTACTACTCTTCTTCTTCTTTACTTTTTCGACTTTATTCATAATTTTCACTGCTGCTGTTTTTATGCTTTACCTGATTTTTTACCGTTATATCTTTGTGCTACCTTTATGTGTTTGCATTCGGTGCGCACTTTGTTGTTGTTGCTTAAATTTTCCTTTTATTGGCCTACATACGAATTTTGTTTGCATTCACTGTGCACACGCAAAGATCTATACGCACACATAAATACATAACAATATTTTCGAATAACATTGCATTCGTTTTGACATATCACGCTGGAGAGGCATTGATGAAATATCAAAATGCAATGATAAATGTTAATTAAGACTCTCTACGCATACTCACACACATTCTCTCAAGTTAAAAAGCCCACATCAATACGAATTGTCAGCCGATAACGATTACATACACATTTGCACTTGAATGAAGATATGCATACCTTCGATATTGCAGCTTTGCATTCATATCCAATTCCTGCCGAAGTTATTATTATTTACGTCAACTGCACCAACTTTATTATTTGATTCCCAAAAACCAACCAAACCTAAAAAGAGAAAACAAAAAATACTCCTTCACATCATTACTCTACTCAATTCAAGTTTCTCTGTTCTTGGTTCTTTGATTGCTATTACTAACACGTAACTTCGATTTTAACGAGGGTTGCTAGATGAGTTTCTTCCCTAACTTTTTTTAGGTTACGATCACTAAGAGAATATTATCACTTCACCAGTACAAAAATTATCTGATCAGTTTTATATCCGGTAATATTACGTCAGAGCAGAAAAGGTGAAATCACGGATGGATTTCCAAAAGCAGTCTTTGTGAAGAAAATCTATACTTGCATCACAAAAGCGTCTTCAACTCAACACATCCGTTTATGGGAATTAAGTAACTCACCTAAATGTTTAAAGACATGCGGTCGAAATAAAGAAAAAGTGTTGATTGTAGTCTGTTCTTTCCTAGTTTTGGACACTATACTATCACTATGTTATTGCCTCCGATCAGAAATTCCTTGGGAACTCATAACGATGTCAGTTTTATCTATTCCTTCTTCAGTGTTTTTAAATGGTTCATAGTTTGGTAAAGGAAATTAAGATTTTTCATTCCTAAAACCACTAGTACACACAGTTCCAGATCAAAACTCTATTCGTGAAACCACCTGATATCACAATCCTCTGAATTTTCGTCACATCAGATCGGAAAGATTACGTACGCTTCCCGTAGTTGTTGCTGTAGCGGTTATTTAATCTCTGTTTAAGTGGAAAAACGTTAGTCGTATTTGGCTCACAACGAAAAACAAGAGAATTACTTTTTTACTTAGAACTCAATCCTTAAAAATATTATTAAAAAAAAACATAAAATCCGCCATAAAATCTTCCGACTCAAAATTCATTGCAAATTCATCCAAGTGATTACATTAAGCAATTGTTATACTCTCGCAACAAAGTTGCTAAGGAGAGTATTATAGTTTTGTTCGCATAACGGTTGTTTATAAGTTCTAAAACTAACAGAGTCAGATATAGGGTTATATATATCAAAGTGATCAGGATGACGAGTAGAGTTAAGTCCTTGAGTAAAAATTGAGATATCATGATGAAACTTGGTACACGTATTTCTTGGCTCCATAAGAAGGTTAAATTCGAAGATGGGCAAAATCAGCCCACTGCCACGCCCACAAAGTGGCGGAAACCGAAAACCTATAAAGTGTCATAACTAAGCCATAAATAAAGATATTAAAGTGAAATTTGGCACAAAGGATCGCATTAGAGAGGGGCATATTTGGACGTAGTTTTTTTTGGAAAAGTGGGGGGGCACTACTAGGTTTTTTGTACATATCTCGGAAACTGCTATAGCTATGTCAACCAAACTCTATAGAGTGGTTTCCTTCAGGCATTTCCATATACAGTTCAAAAATGGAGGAAATCGGATAATAACCACGCCCACCTCCCATGCAAAGGTTATGTTGAAAATCACTAAAAGTGCGTTAACCGACTAACAAAAAACGTCAGAAACACTAAATTTTACGGAAGAAATTGCAGAAGGAAGCTGCACCCAGGCTTTTTTTTTTTTAATTGAAAATGGGCTTGGCGTCGCCCACTTATGGACCAAAAACCATATCTCAGGAACTACTAATCTAATTAATTTCACAGCAAACTGAAAAAAGTATGTAAATGACGAGAGTATAAAATGTTCGGTGACACCCGAACTTAGCCGTTCCTTACTTGTTTTACTTGCATACGTGTAGGTACACATACATACATACCTACACTACATTTATAACAGAAATGTTAATAAAATGCTCGAAAACTCAAGTAATAACATTTTCCACAAACCCTCCTCTTGAACTTGATCACTGGCAGCGACTATTGCATTGGATTCGTTGAAGAACTGCGAGTTTTCTTTGCATATTCTGCACACTTCCTGTGACGAATACGAGTTTGAAAGCTCTGTATTTCGCCGCATGATAACGTGACTAAGGACGAACATGCTTCAAAATAGATTGATCGGCCTGGCATTGCTGCACACGCATCATGGAATTGAAGTCCCTGCAGAAAAAGTTCTCAAAAGATTATCAAAACTTGGCCCTCAGCGATCTGTTTTGTGAAATTTTTCTATTCAATACATGAACTGACTACAGTATTATACATTGCAATAAAGTATGTCACTCGCAAGTCTACATTCATAGTGTTGTGCGGTATGCGGTCAGCCTTTGACTCAAAACTATTTGTGCCTAATGTTAATCATTTGGTTTGTGGTCAAATGGTTTTTAAACCAGAAGTTCATATCGATCGTACATATATATTTTGGGTAATGCCCTAACGGTTTCTGATACCTATACCACATGTAATATATAAAGGTTTTATTGAGATATGAAGCAGCAATGGAGTAAGGTCTTATGAGTATATGTATGTGCAAGTAATATACAACTTGTTACTTAGCTCGCCCTCGCTTAGTTGTTTTCTTCTCTTTTTATTGTTGAAGAAAAAAAACCCAAATTTTTATATGTCTTATCAAATTTCCTTTTTCAAATAACCCAAATTTTTCTCTATCTTTCACAGTTATGGAAGGAAAATGATTTTCCACGACGATTTAAGTCGATGCAAGGTGACCAATTATATCCGCTGTTGTCCCATCTCCATAGCCGCTAACCGACACGAGGAGCATGGCACATGCATGAATTTTGAAGAAGTGGCGGTATTATGTACAAATATAACCAAAGGTGGTAATTTCGGGTAATTTACCCAATATGTGCATAGAAAAAAATCATCTGCTTAGATCATCAAGACGCACATTAGCTGTGGAGTTTTAACGGCCCGGGCAGAATTATAATAGGGGTATTCCGACCAGCCTTGTTAATTCGTTAGTCGTTATTCGGTAGTTTTTACAGGCATTTTATTTCTGTAAAATTAACTGACTATCGTTTTACCGAGTAACGAACTATCCATCTGACAAGCTTAATAATTGTTTCGTTACTCGGTAATATCACATCAGCTATTCTCCTGCTCCTCTATACATCAATTTAAAGTACTTACCAGTAATAAATTTGATCTGCTCCACATAATTTTCAATTAAATGACTGACAATTTTTAATTTTGACCTTTGTTGAGGCACTTTTACTCTTTAATAAAATAAAATTTAATCAGCTGTTTCGGAATAAAATTTATCATACTGCAGAGGTAGAACAAAACGTATGTTCACAGTTAAGCCTTTTAACGAAGTATCAACTAACGAATTACCAAATTAACAGGTTTCGGTCTGAATATCGATGCGCGGAATTCGCATAAGTAAAATATCTTTATGCTGAAGCCGAAAGGAATTTCACAGGGAAGCTGACAAGGAAAGGAACAACTGAATTCGGCTCTCTGCCGATGAACTGGTGTCTCTAAGTTCTGGTAGTTCTACATTGCGAATCATGAAAAGAATATAAAGGATTGCAGTGGAATAAATAAAATATTTAAACCTTAATGCGAATGTAAATCATTAGGAGTTTTAATTTTTTTACTCGGTAAGTAAGTCAGTAGGATCTACGTTATTGATCCTGAGGTGCTTGGGGAACAGAAAAATGGAATGATCAACGACAGGTATCATATTGCAAACTGATGAAATTCTTGAAAATTAAGGTAAGTTTATATAATACATTGTACGCGAAATTTTTCTAAATGGAACTGGTAAATAGAGAACATATTTTATAGTTCTGAGTGGATATATTATGTTTTAATAATAGACCAACAACCTTTCAAAAAAAAACGAAAATCGTTTTGAATTACATCGCTAATAATATGATTTTGCAGCTTTTAGATTGAACCTGCACTTACACGAATTCTTAGACTACTGCTCTGCGAAATCTTGCATATCTGTTATGTTAATCTATTATGAATTTTCTGTTCAGTCAGAATTAGAATATGAACTAAAAAGACGATTTTTTATTAAATTTCTTCAGGAACATAATAGCGATCTAATGACTGCAATTAGTTCTTATAACAATATGCATATGCAAACATTCATTTCAAGATTTCCAATGCTTGGTTATTATCTACTCTTTAATAGTAATAATTGTCACCAAAAAACTTCCAAACGTACAAAAAACTGGATCACCTTAAAGTGAATACGCACAAGCATTTAGATTGAAAGCAGCGACCACATGGATACAACTGCTGTCAACGCCATTTCCTGTCACAAATTGCTGTTCCAACAACAATAAAAACAAATGCAAAATAAGAAGAGCGACCATTTCCGCACAAAACAGAAAAATAAAAATTTTAATTAAATTTTTAAACGGTAGGCATGCGAGTATTTGGGCATAAAACCGGAACAAATTCATAGGCACCCAAGCAGGAAAATATTTGATGGTATAAAATTTTGCAACTAGTTATGCATATTCAAAATCGTTTGAAAATGCTCTACATAACAATTTGTTAACAGAAATTTTGAAGAACGCAGCAGATGAATGAGCTTCAGCCACCAGCAGCCTTAGACGGCATCTAGACGGGGACGCTTTTGGATGAATTTGATTATCAGCCGATTCTCTTTTGGTGTTGCTCATTACGTTCACATTAGCGATACGTGCCCAATTTGAGTCATATATTTTTTTTGCATTTTCGTTCACATCACATTTTCATGTTCTTTTACGCTTCATATACGCGGTGAAAAAATATTTAACATATAATTTTTATCCTTAATCACCCTTTTCTAAAACATTTTCCTGATATTATGCATATTTTCATATAACATACAAATAATAAATAATAATAATAGAATTTCCTGGCATAATGTATGGTCTTTTTAATCGTTGCATGATTTCTTCCTATGGCAATCATTTGTTTATTGCATTAACCGAAATGCGACCATAAACGCATAATAGAATGTGTTAGTGCGAAAAGTCCGGAACGTTTTCATGCACAGATGAACGAAAAATTGTGTGAAATTAGTGAAAACATGTCCCATTTAGAATAAGCCATAATGAGCGCTATCAAAGCTGTAAATATCAAGTGCCAACAAGTGATGTCAACCGCGGCACGGCAGGAAAGAGACCGATAACTCCTTGTCAACAGTACTCTGAAAAAGATCAAGAATTTCGTATATTGCTTTTATTAACATTTTCTCCTGATCCCGTTAGTATTGTTGTGTTGGATTTTGTCTTTTTTCACTATTTCTTTTTGATATCTTCAGTTTCGATCCTAAGCTTGTGTTTCGTTTTACAAATATTTCTTAACATGAGGTTGTCAAAAAAGTTTTTTGCGGTATTTTCGCTAGTTGGTGCTGAAAGCGCGTAGTTCTAGTTTTATTCGTCGTATCGGGTCATGCTATACCTTTTTGGAAAGCTCATTTCACGCTAACACGTGTTTGATTGATTGTAGTTTCTTTTAAGTCGTTCGTTAGTTATAGCGTCGCAAACCTGGAGCAAAATAAAGGGAAAATACGACATATTTTAGAGTACTACTACGATAAGGCAAAAATGCATCTCAAGCCGCCAATAAAATTTGTGCAGTTTTGGACCCGATACAGTTTCCATTTCCACCGCACAACGATGGTTTCAACGTTTTCGGTCTGGTGTAAAGGTGATCGAAGATGCGCCACGCTCCGGAAGGCCTGTCGTCGAAAATTGCGATAAAATCGCTGAATTGGTCGAAAGAGACCGGCATAGTAGCTGCCGTAGCATTGGCCAAGAGCTGCCAACATGGCCAACATGAGTCATCAAAAATTCATTTCAATTTCAATAAAAAAAATTCAATAAACATACCGCAAGACTTTTTTGACAACCCATTATAACACACTGGCTCTCGGCCAAAAATAATAAATGAACAAATGCAATACGGCAAATAAGTCCAATGTAAATAGTAATAAATGTTAAATTATTGAAAGATGTTGAATTGAAGAAATATAAAAAGTTCTCTTCGAGCCATGTAAATTTTACAAGTTTTTCGCGGCACTTACCTTACAGTGTTAAAAATGCGTAACGAACTTAAAAGGGCACGTAGGAACGTAACGATGTGTTGTGTCCGGAGTTCTTTACCCGGAAGAACTGGTACACACTAATAAAATACAGGAATACACCACATACGATGACACCATTCTCAATACATTACCACACAACACAACACCAAGGATGGTTCACTGAGCAGTGTTCATCACTTCGTCCTACACAATTCGCACGTCAACACTCGAATATATGTACACTGCTCACACCAACATCTTTTGAAATAAAATTTAAAGATAAAGTTTGTTTCCAATAAGTTCTCCTGGTTGATCTGTATGTAGGAAAGTGAAAGAGTTAGATGGAATTCAGGGAATGCAGAGCGGACGCCCTCCACGGGATGCAAACTTGGTAACACTAAATGATCTGTGACACTCACGGCATTTTAAGACTTCTATGGATCTCTGCCCATTTGCTTGAAACGGACATAGCATATACTATATATACTAAAGTTTATTCTCTATGTATAAATGTTATAAATGATTTTCGTTTTTTAAATTTTTTTTCGGAAATTCCTTCAAAAGGAGAGATGCCGGATTCAACGCTGCGAAAACCATTTACATTCTCCACACGCATTTATTTGACCGTGTGCGTGTGCTATACATACATACATAGAGTTATATACATAAATATGCTTTCGAATTCATGCATTCATAAAATAAAAATGCTGCAAACAACAAATTTATGTGTACGAGTATCTAATGAAACACGTTGGTGCATATATATAAATGAGCACGATAGGAAAACGAAAATCACAATAGCAAAAAGTCAGTGTCGAAAGCATCAATTTCCAACGCAGAAATATGGTAAAAGTACGAAAAAATCTGAAAAAGGAGATATGGTAACACTGGATGAAATGCAATATCATTGTATACTTCCCGTGGTATACAGTAACAACAAAAAGCTGAATGAAATTTCCAGAAGAGCAAAAATTTAAAAAAATAAATGAAAACTTAACAATAGCTTCGGCTAAATACTTTTTTCACCGAAGTGATGAACAACGAAAAAAATAAAACAACGGGGTTGAAGGTTTAATCGATTATCAGCCTTCCGTTTTATTTCGTGCTTTCTTAAATACTAATATTTTGCTTTCTTGCAACACTTAAAAATAAATGTTTGCATAACAATCTCAGGAAATGTGTCTTGTATATTTTGCAAAGTAATACAATTAATAATAATAAAGTTATTATACATTTTGTTAACTGTTGCATTTTCGTCAGCGAAAATGCACTTGAACAAACAATTCTTTGGAAAACTCAATTTAATAAATATTCATCTTAAAATTCTTTGGAAATAGTATATTTTATTAATATTTATAACAATAATCTCGCATTGCACACAAACATTTTTTTGGTATTTTCTTCACTTTTTTGAGGCTTTTTCATTCACATGAGCATTCAAATACCCCTTGATGTAGACATCCATACATACAAGGTAACCATAAAGGCCTCTAGTGAGCTAAAAGTTAAAAATTAAATTTAGAAAAGCTTCCTTATTTATGTACACATATTTAAGTAATATTGCACTTGTTTCTGTACTATGGAAGTAAGTTTAGAAGTTCAAAATAATTTTCCGGTATGCCGGCAATTGACCCCAAGTCCAAGACTCGATAAAACTATTACCGAAGTTTCATTTATTTTATTTATTCATTTGATTTCATTAAAACAGTTGGTAATCTTTCTCAAAAAAGGTTTCCAAACAGTTAAATTTCTTCAAACTATACACTTTGTTACTCAATATCACTTAGTTTGTGTAATAGCGTTTTATAACTATGATATGTTAAAAAGATATTTTCATTTTGGTACCAGTTGGGTTAAAGCTGATTTAACATATTACATTAACGATTTTTGTAAACCAAACTATTGATTTGTTGCCATGGCCACACAATTTTTTGGAAAGTTTATTCAAGACGGAATTCTTCAATCAGATATGTCTTTCAAGCTATTTGTCAGAGCATTACAAAAATATAGTCGTCCGAAATCGCTTCTCATAGGACTGCGTTACTCTAAGTTCAATGTCTAACTAATTAAACTAAACTTGTAAGACGATAGTAGTATTTTCCATTCTGAAATATTCCGTCTAAAACACTTCGTGCGACATTTTTTATCAAAGCCCAAACACTAAAATAATATATCCCGTTTTCAAAAAGAATTACTTGTAGAGCTTTGTACAGAATTTGCAAAGTTGTTTCCCTGTATACGAAGTATGGATTTTTACGATTGACTTTGGTCATTATCCCATGAGATAGAACGAAAAAAAGAAAATTCAATATGTTTGCTCTTTAGAATATATATTAAATAAATTGGCAAAACCTAGCTTAAGAAATTCCTTCCGGGTGTATTAATGTGGTCGCACAAAGATTTTTATTTACCTTCCTTCGGTAAGAGACTTACAATAACATGTCCAGCTTAGAAATGTGTGGAGATAGTGCGAAAGGTAATTTCTTATTCGGTTTGGTTTTAAGATTTTTTCATTTTGTCAATTTTTCCTATTTTTTGTTTCCATGGTGCTTTTGTTTCTTTACTACTCTTCGGGTTTGATATATCATGAAAGCATTTGGTGAGTGATGCATGCTTCCAATGGGCAAGTACAATTGAAGCAGAGAGATAGTAAAATAACGGATGGCTTTGTCGTACATATACGCTATGTGATTGAACAAATAACATTGGACGGTGAACAATGCCGTTGGCATGTGCAAGCAGTCCATAGTAGCGTCGTATGTAAAGCATATGAATTTATCGCCCTGCTGCATCTGCAACGGTCAAATATCGATTTTTGTAAAATCAGAAGCTTCATGCAAGGGATGGACAGCAAACTGAAAGTGTGCATGTAACTGTGTGCACATATTGGGATATGATGACGGCTAGACTCTACAGTGATTGAAACGTTCGCCAAACTATTTAATATGAATTCAGAAATCCGGATTGAGTTCCGTGGTGTTACGAATCTGAGCTGCGGGCGTCCCGTATACAAGTTTGACACTGGGACCACCTTAGGACAAAATTTATTATATCATAATACAATAGATTTTAGATACAAAAGTTTTATCTCTAAGTTGACGATTTCTCTAATTCCCTTTTTTGTGTGCGCAGTTCACCAAGTCAGAAATTTCGGACCCAGTTTGTGGAAGGAGTAAAGGAGCACGAATAGTTCGACGTCTCCTTTGAGAAAATAATATATTATTTCTACCAAAAACTCTACCATGTGTCACCAGCATGGAATCGGGATATATGTACCTATTTGAGCAGAATGGTTTTGAAACTTGAACGTAACTAGTTTCCTCCCGGTTTGTCAAATCAGTACTAGTCGCAGATGTTTAATATGCTCGTTGTAATTTTATGTTAGCAGAAACTTGTTTAAAATGTTTAAAGAAGCTCGAATAAATTCTGCAGACCTTGACAAATCTACGATAATATACTTGTATAATTTATCTCTAGCTACGAATTTGAAACCTGGGGTTAGTGGTGTCTTCATGGTTAGATCTGTTGAAAGCAAACTTTTGATACGGACTTTATATTCTACTCCTCAGCATATCGGCCATTTGGTTTTTTTGGTGTCAAAGGGTCACTTACTTTTCAAAATTCAATAAATATTTCAGGGAATCGGTATTTTTTCTTTAATGAACGATTCAACTGAATGTTACGAAATGAAACAGAGTTTCTCTGCCAGAGGATCTGTTAATGTCAAGCGAATGTGTCGTCTATCATCGCAGCAGGACATTACCTTTCAGTCCTCAAATTATTTGCATCGATAAACGCCACCCCATAACCGTTTCAAACATTTTGGCGTCCATGTGTTCTTTCGAACTCAACAGGCAACTCTTCTTGCAAAGGTTATTAAAGGCTCTAATAGGATAATAAAATAACTTCTTGAAGCTGCAGCGCCTCTTAAAACATTAAAAGCAGTAAATAAAAGAAATAAAGAAAGACTGGTAAGGCCAGTCGTAGCTGTAAGGAAATAAAATAATTACAAATCAGGTGCTCGATTCAACGAGTCTTGCCTCGATTCGCTGTTGCCGCGATAGTCGTTTTTTTTGCACCAGGAATAGACACGCAGGTTTATATGATGTTGAAAAATCTAATTTCATGCGTGTCAATAGCTGCCAAAATGCATGTGATTAGCTGAGATTAGGACTTAATGGACCTGCTTATAGAAATTATCTTTGAACGAATTTCCAAACAAGAAAAATATGTAACCGAGACAATAACATAATTCAAGCTCCCAAATTAACTATATTTTCGAAATATGAGACGATGTTGGTCTGTAGAGCATCTTCCCTCCGTTCTCGTCATCGTTCTCTACCAAACTATGTTAGCACACGACTCCAAACTTACAAGCTCTTGCAACTTTAGCTTTCCACAACTTTTGTTTAGGTCACAACATACGAGTATGGAATACGAAAGCTTAATGACGTTGGTTGGGGCTCTAGTGATGATAGTAATAAATCAGTTGCTTTCCTAGTGTATGCAAACCAACAGTGATGCTTTGCATCCGACGTTCGTTTCCTTCAATTCAAGGCGTTCCATTTTGTCAACTCGATCATTCTCGTCGCTGTCCACAGCACTCACACAATCAATCTTATTCAACTCTTCAAAAACTTCCAAAGCATAGCTCGGTGGCACTTATTCGATGTGAATTTTTAAACAATTTTGCTGCTCTTCTGGGTGTAATGCAAATGTTGTTGGTGGCTACAGCACTTGACGCACAAAGCGGAGCATATCAACCTATTGTTGCATGACTGCAACTGTTATTCGTTGTTGCGGAGTGACTTTCTATTGCTGGGGATCGCTATTCGCTTTCTCATTGCTTCAGTTCCTGTAATAGTATACAAAATAAAAAGGAAGCTTCTGGTCTCAGTACTATTGTGCTTCTGGTGCTTTCAAGCAAAAGTAAGAAATTAGTAAGTGTTTTTTACTTTAAACGATTCAAGTTTATTGATGTGTGACCAGATAGCTATGACTTACTCTACTGCTATACTTCGCGTCAATTTAGGATCATTACGTTTTGTGCTATGAAATTTCACGTGATGATGACAACTCCCAGAAGCTGAGTTATTTTCGATTTCAACGAATCCTTTAGTTACTCGCAGAGACTTAGTTTTATGTAAAGTAACATCTTGTAATTTCAAGATTTAGCCTTTGTCAGACGCAAGCACCAATCGGATGAGAAATTTGGCCTATTTGATTGACATATTCTATTCGACTGTGAAATCGTGATAAGATTGAAATATAGATTTTCAAAAAGTATCTACGAACCTACAATTCTACTAAGACACCTCTTGATATAAGTTATACAGAAGATTGTCTAATCTTACAGTGAAGACCAATCTTCAAATATTCTATGTTAGAAACCGAGAATCTTTGAATAAATTACTTTCCTATTTGTTTGTTTAATAGAAACAGGCAACGGAATTTATAGGGAACAAAAACTTGCTATTATATTGTTATTCATATCTGTGGACATTGACAAAACAACTTCTCATCGAAATAAGACAATTTTCCAGGATTTTTATCATATGTATGAATTTTCAAGGCGCATTTTTCTGTCTTATCGCCATTGTCCTAGGACCGTTAGTTCAAAAATTATGGAGTCATCAAAACAACTTCTTTCGTAATTTTTCAAATTTTCGGGGTGACAAAGAGCTTGTCTCGAATAAGTTGGATTCAAACGTAAAAATCATAACGTACATTTATCATAAAAGCTTGTCTCTATATATCGCCTGAGTAAAATCAGGAATTGGCGTTTGACAAAAAAACTTCTTTCGATTGAAGTTCTTTTGTCAAATGCATATCTAAAAAAATGCTTTTCAAGTCAAGATAAAATAAAAAAAGGATTTTTTTTTTGCATAAATCAAATTTGACAAAACAGCTTGTATGAGGTACAGTTGATTTCAGTAAGAAAAAGCATTTGACAATAAGTCTTATTTATTTGATTTATATTTATCTAGAAAGTAAATAATTTAATTTAAAATCAATTGATTGGAAAACGCGTCTTTATTGATCTGCATCCAGTTTAAATTGACTTCGTCCTATAATAGTAAGAGGTATTTCTACTGCAAAGCTTTAAACATGTTTTTTTCGCTCTCCTGTAAAATTGCTTTTTTGAAAGAGGTTGTTTTTTGTCAATGTCCACAGATATCATTGCCGAATTTGTCACTTTTTATTTTTTTGATAGTCGATATGTGAGAGTTTTTATTCGCTTTGTCACTCGCCGACCGGTAAGTCCTTTTGTTCATGTCACTGTCGATTATTTTTAATAGTCGATCGCAGGAGCAGGCATAGGGACTAGTCAGATGTAAATTATTGGATATGGATTCTGGTTAAACGTTTATGTTTAAATTCACAAGAAAAGATTTGCCAAATTTTGTGGAGATGAGTGATAGAAGCAACTACCATTGACTACACGGCTGCTAATGATGAGATGGTGCTTTTATGCACAGCGAAAGTTTTCAATATATATATATTATATATATGATGAAGAATACCCCGCATCGCTATGCAGCAATTCTCAGCTTTTTAATTTTATTGCGTTTTTTTTTTTCAATAAATGTACTTACTCTTTCCGTCTACTATAGCACCATCTGCCTCTCTGTCGTGACATTTTCTTTCAATTTTATTGACAAAATTTTCTTTGCTCTTTGTTCTAAAGATTTCATTTTAGTTTTCAATTTGATAGTTCATTCACATTTATGTTTATTGGTTTATCATGTTATTTTCATATAGCTCGTTGTTTGCCGTACTTGGTAGTTATTTAGTATAAGAACTAATTGTGATATCAGAAGCGGTCAAAAAGTTCTTCATACGCAATGTCCAACAGGTTCTGCCGCTGGCAATACGAATTCAAATTCTTTCATTGCCTTGTTTTTTTTTGTAACAATTCGCTTAATCTTGTTGCTATTGTGTACTAATATTGACCTCTAAGCATATCACCATGCAATGTGACTCCCTCGATGAGGTTACCATTTGTTATTCTCTTGTAACATGTTGCTAATACTATTGTTCATCTAATGGTTGTACGTATCACCTTAAAATATAGGATTATACATATGTATAAATGATCAGGACGACGAGGCGAATTGAATTCCGTATTACTGTCTGTCTGTCCGTCCGTCTGTTCGCCCGTCTGTGCAATAACTTAAATAAAATTAATGTCGGTATTCTGCGTGAGACGATTGTCTCATGCAGAATACCGATATAAGTTATCTTAATGAAACTTGGTACACGTGCTCTTTGGCAAAAACCGATGACCAGTTCGGACCACTCTTACGCCTTTAAAACGCTATTATGCCATAACCAAGTACTAGATTAAGATATAATAAGTATGGAAGTGATCAGTTCTAATATTCGGTAACTAGGGGCTTGACCAGTTTATGTTTAATTTCTAAAATTTTTGGAAATAAGGTGGCATGTTCGGGAAGCTTCATTCCGTTATAATAATTCTTTCTAGATTTGTATACTGGAAAAGAAAGAATCAAGCAAAATTGTGTTATATGGGAAGTAGACGTGGCTGCTATCCGATTTCGCCCATTTTCAAGGTACATAATTTCACCTAATAATTTCTGAAAGGTTTTCTGAGAAACTCAGATACGATATGAGAAAATTTAAAACATATAGCTACAATGAAAGAGTTCATAATCAAACTAAGTCCATCTTCTGCAAAGCTTTCCGTTCGAGTTTATTTTTTCAGCTCAAATGACGTATATTAGCAAAACAATAATCTAACAATAACACAGATTTACTGTTAAAATATTCATATCTACATACATATCTACATATCCAGTGTGGAAGATGTTCTAACAATTTCAAGTTCTACTGTTTACTAGGGTCGTTATCTTACCGCAAACTATATAAACACCCCACAGAGTAAGGAGCGCTTGTCTTAAAAAATATTCGGTACTTTAGGCTCATTTCTCGTAAAAGATGCACTACCACACTTCAGCTGAAGAAAATACGATCCCTTGGAACTATGTTATTATAAGATCGTGTACAATTCATATCTAGCACAGAAGATTCAATGTCCCAAAAAAAGTTAACAAAAAACTCCGACTTCTAGCTGAAAAACTCAAAATCAATCATTCAGCGCTACCGCATAATAAGCGCTGTCCTTTTCCAACTAGATATCAACAAAAATTTGAATATAAATCTTCTTCTTTACTGGCGCAGACACCACTTACGCGATTATAGCCGAGTTAACAACAGCGTGCCAGTCGTTTCTTCTTTCGCTACATGGCGCCAATTGAATATTCCAAGCGAAGCCAGGTCCTTCTATACTTGGTCCTTCCAACGGAGTAGAGGTCTTCCTCTTCCTCTGCTTCCCCTGGCGGGTACTACGTCGAATACTTTCTGAGCTGGAGTGCTTTCGTCCATACGGACAACATGACTTAGCCGGCATAGCCGCTGTCTTTTAATTCGCTGAACTATGTCAATGTCGTCGTATATCTCATACAGCTCATCATTTCATCGAATGCGATATTCGCCATGGCCAAGGCGCAAAGAGCTATAAATCTTGCGCAGAACATTTCTTTCGAAAACTCGCAACATCGACTCATCAGTTGTCGACATCCATCCATCTGCACCATATTGCAGGACGGGAATTATGGGTGACTTATAGAGTTTGGTTTTTGTTCGTCGAGTGAGGACTTTACTTCTCAATAGCCTACTCAGTCCGAAGTAGCACCTGTTGGCAAGAGGTATCATCCTGCATTGGATTTCCAGGCTGGCATTGTTGGTGGTGTTTATACTGGTTCCAAGATAGACGAAATTATCTACGACTTCGAAGTTACGACTGTCAACAGTGACGTGAGAGCCAAGTCGCGGGTGTGACGACTGTTTGTTTGATGACAGGAGATATTTCGTCTTGCCCTCGTTCATTGCCAGACCTATTTTTTTGCTTCCTTGTCCAGTCTGGAAAAAATAGAACTAACGGCGCGGGTGTTGAGGCCAATGTATCAATCGCCAAGCACGATTTTAACATCGTGGCGGGGGCAGCTCTCATAAGTGCGCTCCATGCGCTCACAAAAGGCATCTTTGATCACATCGTCCTTCTCTTCCTTCGGGGCGTGGGAGCAAATCAGCGATATGTTGAGGAACCTCGCTTTGATGCGGATTGTGGCTAGACGGTCATTCACCGGAGAGAATGATAGTACTCGGCGCCGGAGTCTCTCTCTCACCACGAATCCCGCACTGAACTTGCATAGCCTTATATGGCCACTGTAGTAACTGTCACAAGGACCTACTTGTCTCAGTCCTTATCCCGTCTATCGCATTTCAGCTGGGCAGCGGCACCTTCCCAATTAAGGGGCCAAACATTCCAGGTGCATGCCCTCAATTCGTAGTCCTTATTTCGTTTGCCATCGTCGTCATCAAAAGTGGGGTCTTCCATCGGAGGCTCATTGCTACTCTTCATTGGGGGTGTTTTTTTACGTGGCGGGTCACTGGAGTAGTGGAGGAAATTTAAGCAGCTAAAGTGACAGTGAACTTGTTTGGCATAGGGAAAAACAATTTTTTACAAAGATATTCTAATTCGCACGCTATATATGGTATATAATATATGTATATTTAATTTGCCAAGTTTTTCTGTGTGTATGTTTAAGTGTTTCGAGCGAATTGAAAATTCTAGTAGAACGCCAAAACACAACATTCAACCAAAGTGTGTAAATATTTTCTGATTTATCAGAGTTGTTGGGATTTGTAGGTCATTGCAATCATTCTCACCAGCAGTTTGCCAACTCAATGAACTGTCTCATTGACAGGCATAGTTTTGATTTTCCCAATGATGTGCTCATAAACTTTTCTTTACCTTGCATTCATCCGTCCTCACATAGCTTTCTTTAAGTGCCTGTCGCCATTTTGTTTGGTTTCTTTCACGAGCGAATCAAATGCTTTAACTTGTTTCTCGCTATCTTCAATTTGGATATTTTGAAAGTTCGAATTGCCATTTATTTGTGATAGTTGTGGATAAAATCACGCAATATATATTAGCTGACAATTTATATTAAATTTTGAAAATGCTCAAAAAGGTTTAAGAACACTTGCAGTTGAAATTTCATTAGGAGAACTACAGAATTTAAAACTGATATTTAATTGCATGATCGAAGCAGTACGATAAATTCATATACCAACAAGATGTATTAACCGTATATTTCAAAAGATTTAGTTCTTGTTCTAAAAGTTCAATATTGAAAATTTGATAAAAAAGCAGCAGCTGAAAAACCAGAGCATCTATTTCAGTAGACCATTCGCGGGAGAGGATAAAAGTTACGTTTAAAAATATTGTTTTAACATGTATCGTTAGGAAAAGTAATAGAAAAATTGTTAACACGTCCCTATGATAAGGATATCAGACTAAAGAGGTTTACCAATTCTGAAAGTGAAAATATTTTTATAAGAATTATCATCTCTAAAATTTAATACGGTGAATGTAGTGAACGAAAAAATTCTTACTTTTTACTCATGTTTGGCTTTTGTTTTTTTAGTTCATAAATAATTCTGAAACTGTGGTATTTACCTCCTTAGAATATAACACAAATAACAAATATAATTTAAATAATATTGCTATTGACCTCCGTCTAAATAAGTGTATTACCTGTCGGCCAATAACTCCCAACACTTGGGATGAATTCAATTTTTGTACTCACATGCATAGAAGATCATTTAATTGTTATATCAATTAGTCATATGCTGTCTTATCATAAAAGAACACTGTGCTCTTATTAATTGTTTATCTACACGAGCAGAAGCAACAGTGGCAACAGCAACAATAATAACATTTGATAAGAACAATCAATAAGAAATGAGAAGGCATAACACGAAATATTCCGTTGCCTGACACTTTACCAATACACACATATATAATGAAAACAAATTGATGGGTCCGCCAACAACGGTCAATAAACCAATCAATATTTGGTATAGAAGTGTCAGAGGGAAATGAGAAATCAAAGATAATTTGATCAAATCTGTAGGCCACAAAGTTGCTCATATATTCCTCATTTGTCTAAAACAGGCGTCTTTAGGTGATTAGGTGTCACGCTTGACATTTCGTTCATGTTACATAAAAAGGTGTTTGCTGTGAGTGCTTGAACTCGTACATCCTACTAGTTCCTAAATCTCAATGGGTTCATAGTAAGCTAGAGCACAATTGTTAGTTCTGTTTATGGTGAACATGAGTAAAAATAAAATTTCAGGTATCCAAAATCTTGCCTTAACATAAAATATTTAGCCGGGAAAAGTTATTTTGAAACTCCGACCTTACCGAATAATGTGTCCCAAGTTTGAGTCTTGAGTTTGAAAGGTGTGTTTGAGCAGCTGTTTATACGGTATTATGGTCGGATAACGGTAGTTCCAGCAAATGCGCATCTTCTTGGAGGAAAAAGAGTGGTTCACGTATATACAGACGAACGTCTACATTGACTCATATTGTACTAATAATATATTTATTTACGTAGGAGTAGAAGAGCTGAACTGCCTCCAGCTAATACCTCTATAGTCAGCGAGAGCCTTTATTGCTTAGGCGAAAGGATCCGTATGCCCACAGAACAACAAGACAGGTGCGACGATGCGCGCAATGTGAAGAGTAAAATAATTATTATTAACTCACTTGGCTGGACGCACTTCAATTCCGGGCTTTTTCACAGAATTAAAGAGCCAGAAAATTAAACACCATAGGCCACACATACGCATTAATTTGTGCGCCTAAGCGTATGTGCATAATAAAAACATACATACGATTCAACCAAGAGGTAAAAATAAATGCCAGCTGAAATCCCTCTGCTATGGGTTTTAGCAATTTTCCTGCGCCCATGGCGTATACGTAACATGCTGTGAAGCGAATGAATACGAATGCGCTCTTTTGTTGTATACGATTGGGAATGTTATGTATAAGTATTGTTTGCACATACACTTGCAGGAGATTTGTTGAATTGATTTGGCGGACCCCTCTCAGGTCCATAATACATTTGATGTGGTTGTGTGCATTGACATTCTATAAAATAATATAATAGTTGCATAACTATATACAGAGCAAATATTGTCACAAACATAAGGTAGTCACAGAAGACAAACATATTTTAATTGTTTGAATTTTTACTACATTGCCCAGTTTGTATTCTGGTTTAGTGATATATTAGATTTATTCTAATTCATTTTCACTCTTTGTTTTGGTCTTTGCTATGCAACTTAGAGAAAGTTTCTTACTTAACTAGTTCATATATTAGAGATTAATTTTATTTTTTCCATGTTGACCATTTCGCACAGTTATTAGCTTTTAATTTTCGTGTTCCTACTACTTTTGACTACTACTACGAATATATAAACCCTAATATTACTTGCTTCTGTTCTTGTTGAAAGCACCACAAACTGAGTTCTGTTTTCTGCCAGCTTAAACACAATTTAGACGGCGCAGTCTTTTGTGGGAACTGAAACAGTAAGGAATCGAACTGAAAAAATTCACATAAATTATTCTGGCAAGTCCATGGTATTCATAGCTGCAACAACGAACGCTGAAATAGCGAATTACGGTTGCAGTCATGCAACACTGTTAGTTATATGCTTTGGTATGTTATGTAAGTAAGCTGCTTTATGTGCTAAGAATTTTTGCATGTCAACAAGGAGGACAACAAAATTCTTTACAGCCACATCGAAGCAAATGAAACAGAGTTATTGTTTCGTAACCGTCGCAATGTATAGTTGGCTCATTTCTGAATACGTACATACAAACATACAATGTAAATACCGATGAGCTTGGTTGAGTGGGTAAACTTAAGAGCACAATTGTCAACAACATATACAATAAACGAGTTAACGCAATAGGTCAAAGCTGATAATACAGCGCCTTTGAGGAAATGCATGTCGGAGACAACACGTCAATGTCAATGCCAGTTTGCAAACAATGGAATTATTACTGCTTTCTGTGGAATACCCACCAGCGTTATTAGAACACACAGCGCTACTCCATCACACCACCACCAGCGACAACATCAACACCAGTGAACCACCGACCGAAGGTGGCAATAAAGAGAAACCTATTATGTAAAAGAAATGCAAGGCTCTAACTCAAAGTGCACAACGAAAACAACAACAATAATTTCAACAGCCGCGTCCGTTCTGCAAAAGGTTCTGTTGTTTCCATTTCTCTGTTGTTTTTGTTCTGCGAGTGGTCCATCGCTCGTATGTAGAATGAGAAGGAACACTCGTTGCTGCTGTTGTTGTTGTGGTCCTTATTTCGTCATCTCTGGCGAACGATTTCAGCAGTGACCGCACATTTGTTTTCATTTCCGACAATTGTTGTCGATTTTTAAAAAATCAAATATTTCGTTATCATTATACTCGAAATAAAATTATCTTTATTTTGTTATAAAGTTTATGGCGTAAGTGGATAGTTGCAAATCACTATTGTCAATTTACATACTACCTAAACATTGCACCGGGAAAAAGAAGACAACCCAGTGTTTGCATATCCTTTGAGCTATATACTTTTGATTAGTCTACAGTTGATTGTGAAAGAGAGTGCGTGTAGTGTTTAAAAAATATTTTTTTTTTTAATTATTAATTAATTACACTTAGAATCACAATTTCCAGTCAACCTCCTCGAAATTAATATTTTAATGTAATAAATTTTATATACAAATTATTTTCATCCCGTAATACGATGGGTGATGCTCGTACTATGGTGGGATCTCCTACTATTAGTTAAAATTTCGTTCAAAAGATGAGGAAACCAAAGAAACAATGGTAAACAGTTGGGTCATTTATATTTAATAAAATAATAATATTTCAAGTCTGCAAGGCAGACGATGGAAGAAGCACTTTTCTTCCTTGAACGTTTAGTTTATGTTAATTGTTTGTCAATCAAAATTAAATTACGGTAAAACTAGTATATACTCCCAATCAGTATATAAAGGTAAACGGACACTTCATCTAATTCAAGCGTTTTTTACTTCTGATTTACTGTGGAGCCATGAGAAACACGTCGTATATGTACTCCCGTACAAGCAACCATAATTACATACATACACACTTACCTAATATGTATAACAAAAACATCTGTATTCATAGTTTCACGTTACATATATGTACGTCATGGTCGCTAAACGGCATAGTAGTAGGAATTAAACTTGTCTATACATTTTTGCGCTTTACCTTCTCCATCTCTCAGCGGTTTCATTAATACTTTTGTTTTATTTTCGCCGTTCTGGTTTTTAGTTTTTCTGCTCTTAAATTTTAAGGGAAAAGAACAAAACGGAAATGGTTGGGGCTGCCAGCCATGTGAGTTTAATTGTTCTACTCTTCACAATGCAGTCATCCTTCCTCCAACCGGCGCTTACTCTGTGTTGTTTTTATTATGTTGTCGGCACAGTGAAAAGTCTGTGAAGATAACAGCAACGGTAGTTGGAGATGAGGAAAAACTTTATATCTGATACGCTTGTGTTGATGACAGACTGTGACTGTGACGGAAATGATCTTATGGCTTCAGGCTTCTACAAACCTTCTAGGCAGTTGGAAGGAGAAATACGAAAACATAAAAAATTTGAATAACAAATTATCTTAAAAGGCCTCTTATTACCGGAAAATGTAGAAATCACAATAGAAATTCCAGAATTCCTTTGGGAACTCTTTTATGGCAGATATACGAGTACACTAACGGTCATGCTATTTTCTTATTTATATGTTTAATTCCTTTTGAAATTTACACGAATTGAGCAACATATCGATATATCGATAACATTAAGATATATCTAGATTTCGCGTCAGCTATTAAAACTCCTCATTACTCTGATCCTTAAATAAAATTTTTCACTGATTGGTAAAAATTTGATCTTAATTTTTATTATGATTAGCTTCGAAATTTTTTCAAATCTAATATAAATTTTACCGAAAGATACACAAACAAATGTCTTTTGATTATTCAATAAGTCAAGCTTTATAAAAGCCGTAACTTAATATTTAATTCATAACTGAATAGAAAATGCCTGCTAATGACGTATTTTATTATTTAGATTCGCTTATAAGGGCTCCACACTATCAGTTGGTGTGATGAATAACTTTAAAAGAATATTCTACGAAAATTTGGAATTGGTTAATTTATTGTTTTCCATGTTGATCGATGTGCCGATGATCGAATAAAACCTGATAAAGTAACGAGGTCTTAAACTGTTTTATCTTCTCTCTACCCCTTGATATGCATTTGCTTGCACGTAAAGTTTTTATGAAAAAAATGCCTATAACAATTGGTTCTTCGTAACAAAAAAAATAACAGAATCTCATAAACTGTTTTTATATATACTAGGTCTAGTCCCGCGGCACCGCTCGCATGGATTTCGGCCTGGCAAGCTGTACCTTGAGTAAAAATTGAGATAGCCTGATGAGTGCCGGTTCCTTAGCATAAAAAAATTGCCAGTTCGCAAGTGAGCGTAATCGGACCACTGCCACGCCCATGTCATTAAGCTAAAATCTACAAAGTACCATAATTAAGCACTTAATTTAGATATAAAATTATAATTTGGCACAGTAGATCGCAGTAGCAAGGAGAACCTGTGGGCAAAAAATTTTGGAACACTGGACATGGCCCCGTCCTCTAATAAGTTTAATGTATGTATTTCCGAAACTACTAAAGCCTAAAAAACTAAATTTGTTTACCGCCAATAATTAATCGGCGATTATCAAGAGATAATCCCGCTCACTCCTCATATAACGATACGGTTAAAAACTGCTGAAAGCGGGAGAAATCGATAACTAAATATTCCAGAAACGTTACATTTTACACCGACATGGTTCGAGAGAGCCTTATGGAAGCCGGAGTAAAAATTGGATGATGGGCGCGGCACCGCCCACTTTTTGGTGAAACCACATATCTCGGTGCCCTCACTACCGGTTTCGGTTAAATCGAGTACGTTGCATTTTTCTCATATTCCTATCCTACAGTGCGATAATTGGCGAAATCGGACTAAAACTACGCTTACCTGCTTCTCATATACCACAATTTTAAAATCCTCATCATTCTTTAACTTTCCAGTAAACAAATCAATAAATCTTGTTAGTGTATGACACCTTGTGAACAAAAATTCTCATAGTCATTTTTGTGTTTGATCGGAATACGGGTACAAAACCATGTCGCCAATTGATGGAATGGACCATTTTTACAACAATGCCTGGTTTATGTATCGAAAACAATTCAAAAAGGAATTTTGAAAATTCTTCCGAAACTTTCCACAACCCTGCTTGTATTTAATATAGTTTCATTAAGCTTATCGATTTAAATATGCCTCTATTATGTACAATGACAACAATTTTAACAGAAGCAAGACCAATAGTATGCAGCTTTTCCAAAATCAATTTTTAATCAATTCTGATTCTCACATTTTCACACATTTCTCACATTTATTTTTTACATATAATGCATATATAGGTAAAGAATTACCACCGAACTTTGTATTTTATTGGGCGTAGCCGTTAGCTCACCACAAATATTGTCGATTTACTCTATTTACACTGTATTCATATGAACTTTCAACAAATTTTAATGCATGTTATTTGCTGAGCTGAGCCAGGCCAGTGTAACATGCAAAACTAGCAGTAACTCCTTGTGGCAGCTATCCAAACTACCGTCATCACATTGCACTAGCTTAGTCAACTGAAAATTCTCCCCAAAACCATTCATTTTCATTTTGGTTAAAATGTCTTTTGAGGTTTTCTGAAAAACGTTGGTATTTGCGAATTTCAGATAATCGTTAGCATTTCTGGCGCGTTTGACGACAAATAAAACCATTAGTCGATAAGTGTTGCTCAGCATTTCGCAGTGTAACACAAATATATAACTCCTTACTGGTCGTTGATATTTAGTAGTTTTTTTTTCATCGAGTAGATATAAATAGTTCAGTTAAGTTTTACGTGTCGGTTTATCCGACGGAGTTGAAAAATGTAGTTCATGTTGCAGTAGGACAATTGACTAGACTTTCAGAAAGAAAAGATAGTTCTCTTTGTAATATCTACGATTGCCTATTTTTTCGAATTGTACAAAAAGACCATTTCCTTGGAACCAAGCATATATGTACAGTTTTTCAGCAGAATATTTAATTTATTTATAGCCTTTCCTTTGATTTATCCAAAATACACTTATTTGAATATGTTTTAGCTTTGTCTAACTTATTGCTTTTTTAGCTAATGTAGTAAATACCCCAAAATCGAGTTCAGATTTTTACATTTATAAACAAATATATTTGTCCTGCCAATAGCTTGCTGAAGATCACTCTGTATACTAATGATACAGGAATACACCCTACAATTGTCGACATAAAAGTCAGTTTTCTAATATTGTAGCAGTTGTAGAATGACTTATTGATTTTCGGCTGATTCGGATTAAAAGGATTGATTTTATTCCGATTCAAGATTTGGGCATTGGAAATTGTAATACAAAGTTGAAAAATGATTTTTAATTATAGAATTAAATTTTTTGATATTCGAGGTATCGAGTTTTTTGTGAATTCACTAGTTTATTTTCATATTATTATTAGAAGAAGTTTGTATAACACGCATTTATCTGAAACATTCCCTCCAGATTAAATTGTTGAGTTTGCAGACTGAAATTTCATCATAAGAGTACATTACCCTTCGAACATGAAGAAGCTGGAGCAGCCTTATTTCTTAGTATCAACTGGAACAAATTCAGTGTAAAAGGCGTTCAAGCATATACGAGTCAAATAACTTAAAAAAAAAACAAAAACAATCCACTTCCAAATAATTAGCATTTTACCAATTTAATAGAAAATATAAGTATGCGGATGTACCAAAAACCACAATCAAGAAATATTGCGCCATTTTACCTACAACTGTGACAAATCAAATGCAATTCGCACTAACTAAATACTCGTATGATAGGGAGAACCAAACCAAATCATTTGATTTGCACTTGAAAGCGAAATGGCGACAGTGTTGCAAATAAGTATAAAGGCACACAGCAATAACGGACTGCATGCAGCAAAATCGATGTTGATTCACAAGGCAAAAAGAATCGTTCGGAGATACCGCAGATCAAAGCTTAAGTCAAAGCAGATGCTGTCAATGAAACAGTTAGAGGAGGTTGCGGGCGGGTTCAAATAGTGATGATTGCAATCGTCTAAAGAATTAACTGCGGACATACATATATAACGGGTGATTTTTTTGAGGTTAGGATTTTCATGCATTAGTATTTGACAGATCACGTGGGATTTCAGACATGGTGTCAAAGAGAAAAGATGCTCAGTATGCTTTGACATTTCATCATGAATAGACTTACTAACGAGCAACGCTTGCAAATCATTGAATTTTATTACCAAAATCAGTGTTCGGTTCGAAATGTGTTTCGCGCGCGTGTTTTGTTCAGCGATGAGGCTCATTTCTGGTTGAATGGCTACGTAAATAAGCAAAATTGCCGCATTTGGGGTGAAGAGCAACCAGAAGCCGTTCAAGAACTGCCCATGCATCCCGAAAAATGCACTGTTTGGTGTGGTTTGTACGCTGGTGGAATCATTGGACCGTATTTTTTCAAAGATGCTGTTGGACGCAACGTTACGGTGAATGGCGATCGCTATCGTTCGATGCTAACAAACTTTTTGTTGCCAAAAATGGAAGAACTGAACTTGGTTGACATGTGGTTTCAACAAGATGGCGCTACATGCCACACAGCTCGCGATTCTATGGCCATTTTGAGGGAAAACTTCGGACAACAATTCATCTCAAGAAATGGACCCGTAAGTTGGCCACCAAGATCATGCGATTTAACGCCTTTAGACTATTTTTTGTGGGGCTACGTCAAGTCTAAAGTCTACAGAAATAAGCCAGCAACTATTCCAGCTTTGGAAGACAACATTTCCGAAGAAATTCGGGCTATTCCGGCCGAAATGCTCGAAAAAGTTGCCCAAAATTGGACTTTCCGAATGGACCACCTAAGACGCAGCCGCGGTCAACATTTAAATGAAATTATCTTCAAAAAGTAAATGTCATGAACCAATCTAACGTTTCAAATAAAGAATCGATGAGATTTTGCAAATTTTATGCGTTTTTTTTTTTAAAAAAGTTATCAAGCTCTTAAAAAATCACCCTATATATCCATATACACACAAATGTAGTTTTGAAACGGATCAGTTGGCGTAGGAAAGCCAGCAATCGCAGCCGTAACGTTTTGTGTAAATATTTACACACTTTAATTGAATGCTGTATTTTGTCGTTCAACTAGAATTTGAAATTCGCTGGAAACACATACAAGCACACGAGGAAAAGCCATACGTATTATAAATGCAGTATATATATTTTTGTATATCAAATTATTTTAAAAATTCGGTATTTGAATTAGGGAATTGCCTTTAAGTTCTTTTCTACTTGGTATATTGATTCATGCTCCGATTCTAGTAAAGGCGTAGGATGTATGGTGATACATCGACAGAATATATAACTTCTTTGCTTACTTGAGTATCGGAATCAAAACACTTTTCATCTAAATTGCAATAGAAACTAGAGAGTTATTGGGAAGACATCTAATAATTCTCATTTTGAAGATCTTCTTTTTAAAATTTTGGGGAACATTTTCAAATTGTATACTTTTTAATGAGTGCGGATACTTCCACCTGCTGCTTTCAAGAAAAATGATTCTTCGTCTGCGGAAATCTTCTTGATGGTTACACTCATGATCCTTGCTATTTATGCAGCTAAATAAGAAAATATAAGTGTTTAATGAGTTTGGGAATGAAATTTTAATTAATATTGAGAAGAGACCATATATATATGTCCTTATAATCTACATAAATACGCAATCTAACCAGTCACCCCACCAACTTGTTCAAATTACAAAAGAGGAGAATTATTCTGATCATCAAAATGTCCTCGAGTAGTGAGGATAAAATTCTATTTACGTTGTTAAATTAATGAAACGGTACTAAAGAATTTAAGACACTTGGTTTTCGCTCGTTTGTAATATCCTTATTAACAGTGAGTCGCATTACGAGCGAAACTTATAAAATTATTAAACAACTTTAAAGCTCAAAGTTCAATGCCATCAGAAGTAAATTAAATGACCAATATTATGTTTTTAATAGTTTTCAGAAGTTTTGAATTTAAGTGTGTACCCCCTATAAACTTACTTTTTGACTTCACCTAAAAGTGAAACAGACGTACAAAGTTGGCGTCAGAGTGTGAGTATGCCTGTATTGCATCCATATTTTTAGTATACGCTTCGAGTATCTCCTAACAATCGCAGCCATAAGTCGAGCATAGATCAGGTAAACTCAACAATTTAAAACACTGCGTAGACAAATCCGCCAGATCGGCCAAGGAAGTGATGGTGACATCATTGCTAACCTCCTCTTTATATTGTTGTTATTTTAATACAGGAGAGTAATGTAAATGAATTTACCGCCAAATGCCTCCTTACCACCGTGGAAGACAACAAACAGACAGTACTACCAAATATAATTTTTGTATCTGTCCCTTCGGAGTATTGCCTTATGGAATAGAACGTTTCGCGCGTCCCAAGGTGGAAATGTCATAAAAAGCAAGAAGTGTAAGGATATGCTTACAAAATAAATAAAAAAATATGTTGTCAGTATCTGTGCTTGCATCAACAAGCGATTTAAAACAGTAGACTCGAGCCCAAAGTGATTGGTCGCATCGTCACGGACGGCTAAATAAAGCCCACAACGCTCGCGAAGCCACATTGGATGCTGCTATCAAGCAGACGAACGCCGCATTGAGTGCCCGAGAATTTGTGAGATTATTACGAATGAAAGAGAATGTTGATTTCGAAATTGAAGCCTTCAAGTATTCGCTCAGCTCTTCAAATACAGCTTGAGCTGGTCAGCTAGGCGCAGTTGGGATAAACTGCAAATAATGATTGTTATAACAGTGGTATATTTGTCTTCAGAGAAGTGGTTAATCAAGGAGGAATTTGAATAAAAGTTTCAGGATTTTTTGCTTAATGACACAAAGCAATGATAAATTAAAGGATAACAACTGAATTTTACGCTGCTGGAAAGTAAGTGGTCATATTTAAACTGCATACTTGTATTTGTCTTAAGATTTTCAACGTCTTAATTGTCGTTGTAAATGTCGCAGCGATTTACGAATTATGTCCTTCCGTCATTTTGGATACTAATCGTCTTAAGACACATTATGGTAGAAAATTTGTTCAGATCTGTGCAGTTCCAAAAGATGAAACTGTGTTATATATTGATCACAACAGTTCAACCCACATCTCTTAATAAAAGCGTGTATATCGATGATTGCACTTTTCCAAAAAATTGCACGTCAATAGCTTAAAAATAATATTTGGCTCTGCTGTCATTGATATTTCAGAGATCAGGTATGGCCATATTTTTACGAAGAGTACTTTTTGATATAGGGCTCACCTATCTTGTATCTCTTTTTGAAATCTACATCCTGTACTAAACAACTCCAATCAACTGATGATTTAAATTCAACGTAGTCCAGGCTGGTGTCAGTGAAATATTCAGCAATTGGACACAATAAAAAAAACACACAACAACTCTTAGTCCAAACCCAAAATATTACTTATTCCTTGGCTTGTTTCTTGTCAACCTCCTTTGGCAATTAACATGGCAGACATAACTTTTATCAAAGACTTACAGCCATTTAATCATTATCTTCCCCAAGGATAGCTTCCTCCTCTTTGCTGCCGTAGACACCGCTTACGCGGTTAAAGCCGAGTTAACAACAGAGCGCCAGTCTTTTCTCCTTTTTGCTATGTGGCGCCAATTGGAGATCCCAGGAGAAACCAGGCCCTTCTCCACCTGTTCTTTCCAACGTACTGGAGGTCTTCCTCTTCCTATGCTTCCCCGGGCGGGTATTGCATCGAATACTTTCAGAGTTGGAGTATTTTCGTCCATACGTACGACATGACCTAGCCAGCGTGTCTCTTAACTCGCTGAACTAAGTCAATGTCGTCGTATATCTCCCACAGCTCATCGTTCCATTGACTGCGGTATTCGCAATATTGTCATATTCTCATACAGCTTATCATTCCATCCAATGCGGTTGTGGGTCGATTGTAACATTGCGAGGTAGGCAGCCTGTTTTCTCTTCGCTGCGATACGGCACTATTCGTCGTACCAGCTGTTCTTTTGCCTTTTCTGAAAACCCAATGGTTTCGTTTGCAGCTATACGTAAGGTGCTTGAAATGACGTCCCACAGTTCCCTTATACCGCATTGTTGACGAGTGCCCTCAGAGAACAGGATATGTTGAAGAACCTCGCTTTAGGTTTGTGGCTGGACGTTATTACACCGGAGTGGATCCCCAGACTCGGCGACAGAGTCTCTCTTCCATCACAAAACCCACATCAAATTTGCGCTACTGTATATGGCCACTTCCCCCTGCGGGTAGGGGGGACCCCCTTGGTGCAGGGGGGGAACCGAATATACCCGCGGTAAGGCATGCCTGTCGTAAGAGGCGACTAAGATCCTGGCCGCCAGTCCAGAGTTGTGTGGAAACTCAACTGGTAGTAACTTCGGTTACAAGGTCTTACCAGAGAATTTAACCTGGTACCACGAGGAGCAGTAAGCCCTTGTAGGTAAAACTCCAATCTGCTTATTGGGTTTGACCCTTTGTGGAGATTCGTGGTGGCTGTGGTTAAAACCCAAATCGCGGGAAGAACTGACTTTGTCAGTTCAAATGTGGAGTTGCATTGCAACCTGGCGCCGTGCACATAGTACGGAAGAGGTTTTATATGGGCCTCGAACCCCACCAAGGTGGTTAGTGTGTCCATGCCACACTGCCGATTGATACTGAAAATCGTTACCCAGTTTTCAGGGCGCTGATCGACGCATAGTATTGATCCGTTGTGCTTCTGAGCACCGTGGATTCAGGCCTTCGCAGGTAGGATCCCACGTAAAACACTATCGACAGTTGTATATCGCCACTGTGGTAAATGCCACAAAGACCTACTCGTCTGAGTCCTTGTCCCGTCCAACACAAGGTTCCATCTTGGACGGCGGTGTTGTCAGCCTTTATTTTAAACAAGGGCATCAACCCGCTGGGCAGCGGCACTTTCCAAATTAAGGGAGCGGATATTCAAACGGATGTTTTTTGGAAACTAAGAGGATACTTGGTCTAACACCAGAAGTCGTGAGCTAACATACGTGATATAACAAGTTTTCTAAAGCAAGTATCTCTTTATCAGCACATTGGCTTATGTAACTCTAGCTTTTTCATACATATCTTTTGTTATCTTCACAACATACATGTATGGCATAGGAAAGCCTAATTGCGTTGTTTGGTGCTCTAGTGGCGATAGTAATAAATCAGTCGTTTGCTGAGTGTATGCAAACTGACATTGACGCACTGCATCCGACTGAAGTATCTTCAATTCAAGTCGCTGCTTTTTCAGTTTTGGTGCGTTGTTGTTGACAACAGTCACACTATCAATTACATCAGTGTATATAGCAACTATGTATTACGATCCTTATGTAAAGCAAAGCTCCATTGCGTTTGCTTCGAAATGAATTTCCGCACATCTATAAAGATGTCATGTGGCATATACAGTAGTTTACATATATAATGTAGCTGAAGGTTGCTTGAATGCAACCGTTATTCGTTATTTCAGATTTCTCGAAGTTGCTGAGGATGATATGAACTTGGTGAAACAGTTTTTCTCAATTTTGTCTATTATGCGATTTTTTACTAACAAGATATAAATATTTCTCTGAACAACTCTAAATGCACTAATATTGAAGAACATGCTAATACTACACTTTCATTACCTTTGTTTTTAAGGCAACCAAATAAAAATCTATTCGTCTACTTTCCTTCCCTTCTCAAGCTTTGTTTACTGTTACTGTCTACTTTTCTTTTTCCTATTTTGTTTTCGTTTTGGTTGCATGCGCAATTAATTAAACCTCTCGTGACAATGTCCCTTGGCCAATTACATGGCAGACACACAATACAATTAATATCAAAGACTAACTATACAGCCATCTAATTATAACGTCTCCAAGGATATTCGCCCGCTTAAAATACATATTACCAAGAAGGAAGCTGTGCTTTGCGGAGTAGGCTTAAAAATATGATGTCATAACGGGACAAGTTGGGTAAAGAAATAAAAATACAAAAACAAAAATTCAAACCAGTATACAGAGAAGGCATTATAAAAGAATATCTGAAACAAAGGATATGAAAGCTCGGAAAGAATAACAATAAAAATCACAATGAGCAATTTCAACTCTGGCTTTTGTGATGTATGAAACAATATACCAATACGCAAATAGAAAAAATGGAAAATTGTGAACAGGTAGGCATCGGTACCAAACAGTTTAAATAAAAATATATCAACCAGCAAGTGTCAGCTTTTCAAATATCCTAAAAAGATAAAAAGTATAAACAATTTTACACAAATCTACGACCCCACTTGCTTTTACTGTATCGACTTCAACCGTGAAACTTCTTTAGCACGTTGGCTGCCAAAGCCTTTTTAGAATTTTGATCGTTCAGTAGCAATGTGATTTAATAATAATGTTCACCTGAGGCCAACAACTTATTTTTGTTCTTTTTTGTTTCTTATTATTATTATTATTTGGGGTACTCACAACCCGTCGTAAAGCATCGTAAAATCGTAAAATTATAGGCTTTTACACTTTTTTAAAAAAATTGTTGTTGGATTTCATACAAAAATGAGTTTACACATTTACAATTCTCAATGCTATGTTTTCGAATCGTTATAACTTACAACTTTATGAGACTTGTGAATTGCACAATTATTTCTTGTTAAAAATACACAGCGGCCATGGGAAATACACCAAAATGTTCACCGCAGGCCAGAGAATCCAAATTCCATGTAAAATTCCATATTAAAATGTTCGAAAATGTGTGACGTGGCCTAACATTTAAGTGTCGCAACATTTAAGTGTCGCACGAAATGTGTGACGTGGCCTAAGGGTAACATTTAGGCGTCGCCCGAAATTGTGCGACGAGGCCTCAGTGTAACATTTGTCGCATGAGAACGTGCGACATGGCGGCCAACGTGTTAGGCACGGAAAAAGATTAACCAACCCGACTGCATAAAAATTGTAATGCCGAGAACTAACGCCATGCTCGCATCATAAATCACTATTGTGAATTGTGAATCATTGAACACGATTTGTTTAATGTGATACCAGGTTCGCGTAAAAGCAGACGGAAAAAATATTGCCAAATTGTTTCAAAATTTAATTCTTTAATAGCATATATGTATATGGAAACATGGGAGTTTACAAATCAAAATTCTTGTTGAGGGGGTCACATGTTCAAAAATGAATGAAGTTTTCTTTTGAGATCTTTAGTATTTGGTTATTATTACGCAGGCAAATGACAATACAGTATACCTCATACCAAACCGAAATTATAAAAAAAAATGTTTGTCACCTCTTAAAAATAAGTTAGTAAAATGCATGGTAAAATTAATAAATTTTTGTAGAACGATAATATTTTAACTGGAACTTGCTTTATGAAGAAAAGTTACATATTCGCTTTAGAGACCTCTTTGTAATTTAACTCTTAACTGTAATCATTTAAACAACATTAAAGTTCAATGATTCTGTCATTGAAAACAACAAGGGTTGAGGTTAAGACCTTCATGTGAACATGTTCAAGTATTAACAAAAGAATTTGGTTCATAATCGAAAAATTACGTATACGCAATGTGGACGAGGAAACAACACTTATATCGGTATTCTGCTTGAGACGATTGTCTCATATCTCTAATTGTCGCAATCTTCATTTAGTGATTCTGTTAGTCAGGAGTTTCATTTTGGTATTCTGGCAGATACAGTATACTACTATACAGTACACTACTATACTGTATCTGCCAGAATACCAAAATGAGGTTCCTGACTAGCAGAGTCACTAAATGAAGATTGAGACAATTATGTCGGTATTCTGCGTGAGACGATTGTCTCATGTCTCTAATAGTGACTATAGTAATTTAGTGATTCTGTTAGTCAGGAGTCTCATTTTGGTATCATCCCTTTCTCTTCCTTCGTTTTATACACACCGAAAAAATTCCCATTATTTGTATATATTTTTCAGTATGCTGTATAACGAAATATTTGTTGTTTCCTTTCTTGTTATACTAGCTCATTCTAACATTCTCGTATAAAGAAGAGGGTATTTTTCATCAATGCTTTTTTACACCAACTAAGTCAACCAATAATTTTTCGAAATATTGAAATGCTTTTAACTGTCTTGGCTATTAATTACAACCTACAGCACACAGTTTAGATGCAAATAGCAGCATTTGCATTTGCACATACTTGTATATTTATTTCTGTTTAAATAAATTTTAAAGAATACTATACTGATTTCAACTACTTTAAAACTAAAGCACTCTGTATTGATTTGCTTCTCGCAACTAGTCAGGTATTTACTTTTGTATTTCGTTACGATAGCTAAATTTTCAGAATTTATTTGTTTAGCGCTTGAAACTGCTTCTTTAATACAATATGTTAAATTCGTCTATTGTTGTCTGGTCTTCCTTCTTTCACTCTCGCCATCCCCTTCAAAGTAGTCCCCTTGGGCAGCTATATAGCGATTCCAGCGCGTTTTCCATGCTTCGTAACATTTCTGGAACGCTTCGACTGGGATGTCCAAGTGTACCCTCGTCACGGCCGCCTCAAAATGAGTTCCTTTGAC
This sequence comes from Bactrocera dorsalis, assembly GCF_023373825.1. NCBI lineage: Eukaryota > Metazoa > Arthropoda > Insecta > Diptera > Tephritidae > Bactrocera > Bactrocera dorsalis. The sequence continues at coordinate 26,658,691 of NC_064303.1, read as the reverse complement.
CACCGATTTTGTTTCAAGAAACAAAAAAAAGTCGCAGGGTGACATGTCGGGCGAATAAGGCGGTGTTGCAACACGGCGTTCCCTTTAGAGGCCAAATACTGGGACACGCTGAGGGCGGTGTAGCACGGCGCGTGTCGCGCACAAGTTTTTCGTCCCAAAATCGTTGGTTAAAATTTGTCTGACTGTTTTCACGGTTCTTACTTAAGTTATTCTCGAGTTACTTTTTGCAACTGAACTGTTAATGTTTAAAATGGGGTTCCATGAATGTACGTAGGGTTGTATACCGATCTCTGATTTTCTGCTGTAACAGAATATATAATAAGTAGGACGAAGCTTTAATTCCTTGGTTGTGGCTGTTAACCAAATTTTCCAATATTTAATTGACTTACACTTATTGATAAGAGGCAAAGGTATTAAATTTTACACGCACATAATTTTGCCTTAACATTTGTATCTTGAAATGTGAAGGGTATAACAATTTTAAATTTAAGTCAAACAATGAGTAATGCATAGGTACAGCCGAAATAAATGTTTTTTTCTAATTTTGCTATATAATAAATATTAATTCATATCTACATTATGTCCCAAACGTTACATATATTTATGAGATGAAATAATCAATTGTCTTCCGAGCTAATACAATCTTTCAAGCTTCTAGTATCGACCTTAATTATAACCATGGTTATGTTTACAGAATTTCAACCTTAATAGCACATACTTTATACAAATTACACCGAAATTGAGGAGACGACAATGTTTGCTGTAACCAAATTTTCCTCATTATGTTCCTTTACGTGTTTTTAATTTTAGCCAAATATTTCATTTGCTTAAAAGTGCGTCTTCGATGCTGCACAAAAAGAAGAAACAAAAGGTTCCTTAGAATAATTTTATTCCTATCGTTGAGTTTATTTCGATTTTTATATTCATTTGAATGTTTTCAATTTTAGCATTTAATGTTTATTACAAAGACTTCGAATACACATAAAAATTTAGAGGAAGCACCTTCAACGAAATTAATTTAGCGGAAAATTCTACACTTGCAAGCGTCATGTACTTAAGGAATTTTGGTTTCAATTGTATTTTTCCTGCACCCCTTCAGCTCAACGGTCTCAACTTTGCCATTTTCTCTTTAAGTATTCGGTTCTTATTGCTTCAAAACTAATTTTCGTCAAGCATCGTTATGAACCTTAACTGCAAACCCTCTCGTTTCAATTTTATCCGACGCCCCACATTTCGCAATAGGAAACTTAATTATCGCGCAACATTAATTTATGTTTGCTCCTTAAGCATTCTTTGTCGGCGTACTTACGACGAGACGTCACTGCCTTAACTTAGCATAAACCTCAACATTTTCGTACCCTAATTTCATAGCTCGTTTATTGTTGTGCTGCGCCTTAAGGTAGTCATTATGTTTCGAATGTTGTCATTACGGATATTGTTACAACGTTTGTTGCTTCGCTGCCGCGGGTCAAACAAATATCATGTTTCATGCATACATAAATATGTCAATGCACTGCTTTGATGACTGACGCGGTGTTACCACGAAAGGGTTTTGAACACTTAACTTACAATTTGATAATTTTATTATAGATTAATTGCCACAAAAAAGTGCGTCATTTTTGCCGGCTAATGGGTACCCAGTGGTGCTTATATGTAACTAATGAATTCTAATGAATATTAAACAGAAAAAATTTCACTCCTCTCTAGTGTATGTTGAAATAGGTCAAGTATTTAGCCTTCGACATCATAGATATCGAATGCTTCTTAACTAAATTAGTTAATAAAGCTTAATGTGGCTGACAGCCATGAAAGTTACAGGCCTCTATTCAATGATAAGTTTTACCGCTTAATTTTTTTCTGGAAAGAATTGTAGAACAGGATGGAAATTTCATGTCGCTTTAAGGAAAACCAAGTTATGTAAAAAATTTTCATGTTTCAAACATGCTAAATTTCTTTTTAGCGACTACTCTCTTGAAGGAGTCTGAGGAAAGGATGAAGTTATATAAGGTTTTACAGAATATCCGGAAACAAGTCGAAATTACATGGCTAATATCTTAACAATGATATAAAATTTTAGTGGCATGACCAATGTATGCACAGTGGGGTACCCATTTGCTCGAAAGACGACATATATTTTTGTGGAAATCACTCATATTTATAATATGTAAAATCATTAAATTGTAAACTTAGCGCTCAAACCCTCTTCGTACCAACACCGCATCCCTCGGCGAAGTAGAGACATACGGCCCACGATATTTATTTTTCCTGCGGCCATATCGACCTACTTAAAGCTACAAACGCTGTACTTAAATATCTAATGATTTTTCGCTAGCTAGGTTAGTTAATAAAGCTTAAGTGTGCGGAGAGTGTTCTCAAGTCATAGGAAACTTCAGAATCATACTCAGTGACAAGGTTGAGTGACACCGAACAAGTCCCGAATTATACTGAATTTAGGTGACTACTAAAGAATTCGCCACGAACAAAGATTAAAATCCCCGTCTTAGAGTACTAACTGCAGCTATTATCAAAGTTGCATGACATTTTTGTCAAATTTCCAAGTTATTGGGAGGACTAATGATTCTACCACTGCCACAAAGCAGGCACACTTGTCAAAAAGGGCAAAGGATTGGATAACTAACAAATGAACTCGAGTGAGTTAAATCTCTCACATCTCAAAAAATCCATATTTGCTGAAAAAGTCAGCAGACAGGCTCTTTTTAATGCACATGGAATTATGGTCATCGACTGCATGCGAACACCGGTCATCTAGTTATATTTGAGTAATTTTATTACTAAGCTAAATCTTTTGTTAGATTAGTAAAAGGATAAGGAATTTTTCGATTTTGTTTCTTAGTCACATTCTTACTAATCTGCCTTTGCAATTATTTGCCATTGTAACATAAATTTTAGAAATCTTACGAAGTAAAACAATTCTATTGGCTAGAAGCGTTTTTGAAAATTCAGTAAACTTTTCATCGTTGGGTTATTAAATACTTATTTAAAAAGCCACCTTCTGTCTACTGATTTTGAATAGCCAAGTTGATTCAGAAAAAACAAAAACTGAGAAAAACTTACCAAATAGCTTAGTGAAATTTCAATACAATATAAAAATCGAATTTTCTTTTGATGTCATTATGGTCATACTAGTTTTTCCTTCGTTGCAATGGCTTTCAAGTTTCATAGATCTTTGGTTCACCTGATATATTTGTACATATTTTATTATTTTCATTGCCAAAAATTAAGATAATGAGAAGTTGACTGGAAAAGAATAAAAAAATAACTAAACTCGAACATCGGATGTTTAGCTAATACAAGTATAACGCATTATCTAGATTCAATTTTGAAACTTTTATGTAATGTCCGTTTTGCTAGCAATTTAGTTGAGCTTTGTTGTTTCTTGTTTGTTATCAGGCAAACATAGGGATCATCGAATCTTTAGGACATCTTTGAAAAGCAAATCGATTTTTTGAAAAAACACGATCCTCAGTAGGAACTTTCGGCGTCATATTGTTGGTCCCCATTTATGGCATCTAAAACCTAAGCAATTCAGCTATTTAAAGAGATAAAAACCATCAAAGAAGAGCTACTTTAAAGAGTAATATGATACTGCTTGGTTAAGATGTTACAATGGGTAGTTCATTTAATGTTGGATTCTGTAGGTTCAAGTAAGTCCTAGGATAGCGTGCACCTTAGGTTTTTGTTTCTTCCCATTCGTATTGTGACTTAATGGTAATATATATTTCGAATATCAAAGATAAAGTTTAAGAAGTATCATAGGTCAACTAATTAAAGTAATCTCGCTTCTTTTATCGGGCAAGTGCGTTTGAATATAAAGTTGCTTGTTGGGCTACGCACGATAGGTGTGTTCTTTATGTATCCATCCATACATTTATGTATGTTGTATTTACGAAAATATATGACTCCTTTGGTATCATTGACGCTACAGAACCATCAGGTGTTTTAATTATAAAAAATAACAAGAGACAATAACAGAGTAACACTTAAACTATATATGTATATCTTGCCAAGAATGCCGAAATATAAACCGTTATGCTCCCAATCCCTTTTTTCGATCAACAGCACAAAAGATATTTGTCCGAAATGAAAACAAATGTGCGGTTACTGCGGAAATTTACTCGTTTGTCAGAGATGTCGAAATAAGGACCAACAAGAACGGCAACAACAACGGCAGCAACGAGTGTTCCTTCTCATTCTACATACGAGCGATGGACCGCTCGCAGATGCACCATCAGCAGAACAAAAACAATGAGTTGCAGCAGTTGAAACAGCTGGTGAACAGGAGTGAAATGAAAACAACAGGACGGATGCGTCTGTTGTTGTTGTTGTTTTCGTTGTGCACTTTGAGTTAGAGCCATTGCATTTCATTTACATAGCAGGTTTCTCATGGTTGCTACCTTCGGTCGGTGGTTCACTGGCGATTATGTTGTCATTGGTGTTGGTGTGATGGAGTAGAGCTGTGTGTTGGCATTGCATGATATGAATTTAGAAGGGGCAGCAAAAGGGTGGTCTGTTTGCATGTATATGACTGTGTACACATGTTGAGGGGTGTTGATAGCTGGACCCTAAAGCGATTGAAACGATCATCGAAACTTGGAACATTTTTTTATGCGTTCAAAATTCTACAAATTCAAGACGTATAGGTTTAATTTCTATATCTCTCAAAACATTCAAGATATATCACCCATACAATTTTTATATCCCTTAAAGTAACATAAAAATTTGGAAAATCGGACAAAAGCTATGTCCAGTCCCCTTAAAACGATTTTTTTTAACTAATAAATAGGCGATAATTCAAAAACTTATACGTCAGATGATATGGTACAAGTCGCATATATATAAGATCAGATGTCAAAGTTGGGAAAGCTTAGAGACTTCAACGTACTTCATCTTTCGACCGGGAATTGTCGAAATCGGATCATAACTTTTCAAGAACCCATACCCAAATATGTGATATAGCTGTCTTGGTTGCAACTGATTTAATTACCTTCCTATCTACCTATAAAATTAGTAGTTGCTGAAATATAAAATTCCACAAGCTGTAGTAGAACACGACTCTAACTCCAGAAGTAGCTTATATTGGCGAGACTTCCTTACCTTTATATACTACAAAATACGAGTATAAGATACCCAATAACCGGCTGATACTCCAGTGAAAACAATAAAAATTGCGTTGTTTGTCTAATGTGTGCAAACTGACATTGACATTGAGGCATTGCCTCCGACGTGCGTTTCTTCAAGGCTCTGTATTACTACACGTCAACTTTGACGTGTTGCGTTAATCATTCATTGTATTTGTTGTTGGTGCTTATAAATCAACCACCCACTTAATCTAGCTCGTCTGTATTTATTTAAGTATGTACGTATCCAAAAGTGTGCCAACTATGCATTGCGATGCTTACGGAAACATGTTTCCGAAACATAACTCTGTTACATTTACTTCGACGGATATAAATAATTTTGTTCTTCTTTTTGTTGGCATGCAAAAATTCTTAGCACATAAAGCAGCATACTTGCTTAACCTAGCATAGCATATCAACTTTCGAGTATTGTTGCATGACAGCAACCGTCATTCATTATTTCAGCATTCGTTGTTGTTTTTGGGGATACCATCGACTTGGTAGAACAATTTAGCTAGATTTTTTCTATAAACCGATTTTTCACTGCTTCAGTTCCAGTGAAGAAACCCGTGGTCTAAATTGTGTTTAAGCTAGCGGAAAACAGCACTCCATTTTAGTTGTTGTGGCTATGCTGACTTTTTGGACATTTGTTTCTTTGGCTTAAAACGTGGTATGAAAATATCGTTCCGATAATCTTTAAACCTATTTTAGATTTCATCGAGAAACTTCTTATTCTCTTCCTTTGTTTCTTAGCAACTCATACATATTTACTTTTACTTAAAATTTAAAAATACTACTCTCTGATTTAGAAAGTTTCGCCTGTCTGAGGTCTTTATGAAAAATCTTCCATTTAATTGAACACAATTTAAAGAAAGCTGTTGCATCAGGATTAAATTTTATACATAGTATTTCACAAGGTCTCTGGAAAATAATGTTGGCCGATACAAGGGATCTCCCTGTTTGACTAAAGCTAATTTTTCCTACTCTTACGAGTATATTAGTAGGTTACCTTGGTCATGCGAATCTTAGACGGAACTTGAAAAATTACCAAAGATAGGGTGGCTTACTTAAAATTATTTACAACAAACCTAATATATCAGTAAACTAGCTGGTAATTGCAATAAGAATTCAAGTAATTAAACATGTTTGTTTTATGTGCCCCGCGCGTCCATTATATATTTGTGACAATGTTTGACTTTGTGTATAGTTATGGAACTGGGATTATGTCGTATAATTTTATAGAATGTCAGCGCACTCAACTTCTGGACCTGAGAGAGTCCCGTCAATAAATTCAACGAATTTTCGAGCGTGTGTATGTGCAAACGCATCTTCATACATTCCCAACTGTACACAATAAAAGAGCGCATTTGGATTCATGCACTTCATGGCATGTTACGTATACGCCATGGTCGCAGGAAAAATGCTAAAACCCATAGCAGTTGGAATTCATCTGACGTTAATTTTTACTTCTTGGTTGAATCGTACGTATGTATATGCCGAGGTTTTTACTATGCACCTATATATAGGCGTACGAATTTATGTGTAGTTCTTTTACCTTCCTTTGCCTCGTTTTTTTTCGAGCTTTCATTAATACGAAATATTTTATAGGTTTTGTTTTATTTCTGCCGTTATGGTTTTTAGTTTTTCAGCTCTTTAATTCTGCGAGAAAGCCGAGAGTTTAATTGTTTTACTCTTCACTCTGCGCACATGGTCGGCCCAAACGGCTTTTACTCTCAGGATATGTCAACAACTTTTGTATTACTTTTTTACAAAAGACACAGATTAAAACAATACTTTTAACCGTAAGTTAAAATAATAGGCAAATCTTTTGAAATATTTGGTTAATATATGAATATATATTATTGCTTCGCTCATCTAATTAAATATATGTAACTTTTGAATTATTTAGCTCTACTAATTAAACTTCATTTGCAAGTTTTCTTAAACCTCTTCAGCCACTTGAAGATAAATTGCATCTCCATAATTAAATATAAACTGATAGGCAATATATAATATATTGCATGATTTTATCTCCAATTATGACAAATCAATAGCAATTCGAAAATTCGAAATACACGGTTTGAAGAAAGGGAAGAGCAAGTCAAATCATTTGAGTTTCACTTGAAAGAAACCAAAAAAACTTGCGGCAGGCACTTAAATAAAGCTAAGTGAGGGCAGATGAATGTAAGTTAAAGAAAATTTGATGAGCACATCATAGCTAAAATCGAAGTTATTCTTGTCAATGAGACAGTTCATTGAGTTGACAAACTGCTGGCAAGAATGATTGCAGTTACCTACAAACTACTCAACCCAACAACTCTAATAAACCAGAGCTATAAACTTATATGCACATACATATTTACCTACGTATTTGAGCTTTGAAGTCAGACTGTCGATGTAGCAAAAGCCGGAAATCGCCCTGGTACCATTTTGTGAAAATATTTACACACTCTAATGGAATGTTGTCTGTTGGTGTTGAACTAGAATATTCAATTTGTTTGAATCACTTAAAAGTACACACAGAAAACATTCGATATACATATACAATACATATATCATATATTGTATGTAAATTAGAAAATTCTTGTGCAAAAATATTTTATCCCGATCCCGAACAAGTTCAAAATTTGAAGGAAATATTGTTCTCTCTTCACTGTTGCTTAAACTGCTTAAGTTTCCGTCATTATTTTGATATATATTTACTTAAATTATCCCATTTTAGTTTTTTTGGAAGACTGAATATCAGTCACTCTCCGCAATAATTGAAATTAAAGTACGTAAGAAATCAAAGGGTAACATTCAAAATAATTGACTTACTTAAAATAAGATAATAATAGTGGGGAATTTAACAATAAGCAATAGGTTCTAAATGGCTATAGTAAAAATACAAACTAATACACCGACCATTTATGTATAATATGGTGAGCATAAGCAGTACTGAAGCCCGTAAAACCCTTTACTCTCTTTTACAAGACAAGCGTTTGGAATTATTGAGCAACCTAAAAACTATCGAAATATTACCACCTTGGTAAGGACGATTTAGTCTTTAGATGGTTTGCAAAAATATGGAGGATATTATAACGTTAGCATTATATTCATTTCTAATGATCATCTAAATTTGAATGTTTTGTCAGCTGATTCTTATCAAGGAAATTATACAATATACCTCATGTAACTAGGGGTAAGTCTAAAATTTAATTTCACTTTACCGCATAACTTTACAATACCGTATATCGAGAGTTCCGCCATCATTTTTTTGTTAAAAAGCCTCTTACACCTACATATGTATATTTGTATAACGTATACTTAGTGTGTTATGTGTTACGTTTTGCATGTTTTCACAGCCGACACAGCTGTAAGAGGAAAGCAGTGCGATGGTGTTGCCTTTTGTACGATTTTATTTGAATTTCGTAAATTGTTTTTACAGAAATGGTGAATAAATGAAAAAAGAAAAAACATACCAAAAATTTAAAGCTATGAGTTATCCAAATACTTCGGTGGAGGACTGCTCAAGAAGTCGATAATAATGCCAGATATATTTACGTGAAAAGTATGAATAGCTCCTGTTCACATTATTCATACACTGTCGAGTTTATATAGGTATTAATAATATTGGACATAACTTTCAGAGTGTTAATATTCGAATATCTTTACAACTAATAATTCATATTTATAAATAATTAATAGTTTCTGCGAGTGATTTTTAACCTTTTGACTTAAATGTATTTTTTTTACTAAGCGGATATAGAGTGGCTTATATCTGAATTGGCTTATTAAGCCCATTGTTAGAGTTTTGTATAGTTTAGATGCCAAATCTAGTAACCGAAATTTTGCGAGGGTTATAGACGCCCCTACAAAGAATTTTTACGAGGTTACAACTATGTACATATGCGGATAAACATTCATAATGCGTGCAAACTACATATATATGAATATGTAAGTGCCTACGTATGAGAATTGGTTGGTCTGCCGACAAACAGGCCCCTTATAAATCGTGGTTACGTGGTCATAGGCCGTTTGTTTTTTTGTTATGTATGCCGGCAGCAAAATACCAGTATTTAACGTTGTTGGTTCTGTTGTTCTAGTAGTGGTAGCTGCACTGAAGTGCAACAGCAATTATGCTAAGAGTCGTCGCTTTTGTATTTCTGTCATGCATCGTATGATTTGGTCACAGTGACTAGAAAAAATACTAGTAGTTTATTTCCCCAAACTACAAAGAACAACTCTGTTATACAATTTTTGACGAAACCTAAAGACCTTTCTCAGGGTCCAATGTAGATATGGATACTAAGATATTTCCGCAAAATTCCTCTCGCTTATATCTTTGCTATAAACAGACGGGTATGTGGTGTGTATCTTGACACAGTTTTAAAATGTGCATGAAGTAGACCACTGAAAGAGATTAAATAATCCCAACACTTCCTTCTTAAATGTTCCAGCCTTAAAAGCAGAAAGAAGTTTTCTAACTTTAACCATCCAAGTCTCTTCCCCACTTTGGAAATTAGCCCATTAATCTACTCTGACAGAACCAAACGACCTTACTTAATTCACTTAAGAAAATACTGAGGTCCGATCCGACAAAATAGCAAAAACCCTTGACAAGGTTAGTTTTTTGGTATAACCTTTAAGGTTTTTTAAGTATAATTGGAAGTTTTCATGGTTAGTTAATATTTGTACCCTTTTTAAAGATACGAGTAGATGGCTCCACTCTTTCAACTTGTCAACTCTCAAAATAGTACTACAATGACCACCGGTTACGTATTATGCAACAAATATTTCGCCTCTGGTTTTATTTGAACGGTTTACATACATGTATAACGTCATGTGTATTTTTTTCAAATATCAAACAATAAACAATGATTATTTTACCCTAACAGAAATTATACCAAAGAATCAACGAATATGTAAAGGAGTCATAATTATAATTGGTTCTGTATTTATTCCATTTTCCCCACTGTTAAATGTTCTCATTTATAAATAGATATGTGAATTTATTTCACGTTTCACACACCATACTAGACCGCTTGAAAAATATTTATACGCATTTGTGGAGCACAAACCCAGCAAAAGCAATACGGAACGTGCAAGGCACAATCGTTTGCACGCTCAAGCGCTTCATAGGCTGTGAGAGAAACTACTCAGACGCCAGTTAAAAACACGATTTTATTTAACTTCTGTTTGTATGTAAAGGGTAATACACGTGAAAGTTCCCAACTTTTTTTTAAAGAAAGAACATATGATCTTCAATTTTAAAGGGAAATGTTTATTATGATTTGAAAGAACATGCTTTGGCGTGTATTTTTTGAAGATTATGTCTTTCAAATGTTGGCTGCGGCTATATCTCAGATGGTTGGTCCATTGAGTCCTATTTCCGATGACTCGTTCGAGCGTTTCGCCTGGTAGCTGACGAATGACACACGTGAGGTTTTGCTTCAATGCCTGAAGCGAAGGAGGATTTTCCGCATAGACCTTAGTCTTTATTTATATTCACAGGTCTAACGGTGCGATATCACACGATTTTGGTGATCAATTGATCGGCCCAAACCGTGAAATTATCTGCTCATCGATGTTTTCCTCAATAAATCCATTGATTATGCGATGTGTGGGAAGTGGCGCCGTCTTGTTGAATACAAATATCGCCGAGACCACGAGGTTGAATTCAGGTATCAAATAACCAGTTATCATGGCGCGATGATGGTCGTCATTGACGGTTACATTCTCACCAGCATTCTTTTAGAAGAAATATGGACCAAAAGTCCTTGGCCCCACAAGCCACAACAAATCGTTTATTTCTGCATAAAATTGGAGCTTTTGTATCTCTTCACGTTGCTCTTCATCTCAAATGCGGACAGTAATAGGTCTCATTTCTGAACAAAATTTGGCTCGAAAACGTCGGATCTTCTTGCATCTTTTCAAGAGCCAATAGAGCGAATCGATGCCGGTTAAGAGGATCGTGCGGCTTCAGTTTTTGCACAAAGTTTATTTTGTACGCTTTCGACGTAAAATGCACCAAGTCATTCCATACAACAGTTGGATTTGTTGCGGCTGCTATATTTTCTTTACTACGTGCTGAGCGTGGTCTGTTTGCTTGAATATTATCCAATAATTAATGCTGGGTCTCAAGATAGGTGAAAGTGTTGCGAATAATAAGCTCAGTCGGCCGATTATATGGACCATAAGTTGAGCGAAGCGCGAAACTCGTTCTTTATAAGGTATTTCCATGATGATTTGCCAAGCAATACTGAACAAAAATAGCACGAAAGCTTGACACGACTCTCGCGAGATATGTAAAAAAAAGGCTATTGGTAACTCGTTATGTACCGTATAGAAATAATAGATAATAATAAGTTCTGTCCCCTTTCTTGGAACCCAATATAAAAAAAAAAAGAAAATAATTCCAATATTGTTATTTTGCTAAACTCTTTTTATTTAAGAGGCATCATAGTGTCTTGGATCCACAGCAGCACTCATACTACTTTCCAAAATATGTTTTGTGCACCTCCAGTTTTGGTCAAGAAGGTAACCTCCCAGAAGCTTTTGATATTAAAGATGTTCTTATTCGCGAGTGTGGCAGAATAACATTTTAACACTATATAAGTAGGGTGTAGTGGTGTACTCAAAGCCATAACACAACTCAAGTACAAGTTCAGTTACTAAGCAGTCTGAATAACTTTTGCTCCAATTGGTCCCTGTTCCTGTTATAAAAAGTAAGGTTGATAAAATTGAGTACCAAATCTCACTTAGAAAGCGGCCTCCACAAAAAAAGTGATTGTGAAATCCTAGTCAACAGTGTCTTTATTATTGCTATTATATTGCCGGAGTCTAATATAATTTGATTAACCACCTAAAACCCACTTGCCACCGTGAATATCAGCAGCACAAAGGACCGTTGAACACAGCAAGAAAAGAGGGCAAATTCTGCAGATGGCACACACAAAATAAATTAAGACATTGTGTCTATATGTACTCCAGAAAAAACTAAAAAAATCGTGAAAACCTTTGATCCAGAAAGGCTTTGCTAGCCCCACGTACAACATTTGCGAAACAACATCTGATGCGAGATCTAGTTGTCAAGTATAAGCCACTTTGAGCGGCGAGAGAATTGTTACGAGTGGTATAAAAGTTAAATGGTTAAGTTCGAAGTTGACGCCAAATACATGAGTAACATTTCTTGTCTTCAAGAAATGACCCTCCTATTTAAATATAGCATACGCGAGTGGTAGGATGATAGATCGCAGGTAGTGAATGGTGAGCGCTGAAATAATGCTTTACTCCATATTACAATCTACAATCAGCGGATATGGCAGTGTTTTACGAAGAGCA